>NW_027464092.1:0-264903 GCF_050947455.1 Rhinoderma darwinii
CCCTTAGCCGGAATGCAGGGGAACAAACAGCTTGTTCTCAGAAAAGGCTCCCGGGAGCTGAACCTTGATCAGCCGCAATTTCAGAGACTAAATCAGAATCAATAGCGGAAATGATTATACCTGGAGGCAAAATACAAGCAGGATCTTCCTCCGAAGGAGGGCTGGCCATGAAGCTACGTGACAGTGCATCAGCCTTAACATTTTTAGACCCAGCCCTATAGGTAACCACAAAGTTGAATCTGGTCAAAAATAACGCCCAACGAGCTTGTCTCGGGTTTAGCCTCCGGGCAGATTCTAGGAAAACCAGATACTTGTGGTCGGTAAGGACCGTTACCTGGTGCCTAGCCCCCTCCAGGAAGTGGCGCCACTCTTCAAATGCCCATTTAATGGCTAAGAATTCGCGGTTGCCAATATCATAGTTACTCTCAGTGGGTGAAAATTTCCTGGAGAAGTAGGCACAGGGACGGAGATGGGTGAGGGACCTGGTACCCTGGGACAAGACAGCCCCCACTCCCACCTCGGACGCGTCAACCTCCACGATAAATGGCTCCATTTGGTTGGGCTGAACCAGCATCGGGGCCGAGATAAAGCACTTCTTAAGGACCTCAAAAGCCTGGACAGCTTCAGGAGGCCAGTGGAGGAGATCAGCACCTTTGCGAGTGAGATCCGTAAGAAGCTTAGCGATGACCGAGAAGTTAGCAATAAACCTCCTGTAATAATTAGCGAACCCCAGGAAGCACTGTAACGCCTTCAGGGAGGCAGGTTGGACCCATTCCGCCACAGCCTGGACCTTGGCAGGGTCCATGCGGAATTCATGAAGAGTGAGGATTTGGCCCAAAAATGGTATCTCCTGCACCCCAAACACACATTTTTCGGTCTTCGCAAACAGTTTGTTTTCTTGAAGGACCTGGAGCACCTTCCTGACATGCTCAATGTGGGAGGACCAGTCCTTGGAAAACACAAGTATGTCATCAAGGTACACTACAAGAAATACTCCCAGGTAGTCTCTTAAAATCTCATTTATGAAATTCTGGAAGGCCGCGGGAGCATTACACAACCCAAAGGGCATGGCGGAGTATTCAAAATGACCTTCGGGCGTGTTAAACGCAGTCTTCCACTCATCCCCCTCTTTGATGCGGATAAGGTTATACGCCCCCCGTAGATCAAACTTAGAGAACCATTGGGCCCCCTGAACCTGATTAAAGAGATCAGGAATCAGAGGAAGGGGATACTGGTTCCTTACAGTGACCTTATTCAAGCTTCGGTAGTCAATGCATGGCCTAAGACCACCATCCTTCTTCCCTACGAAGAAGAAGCCAGCACCTACCGGAGAAGTAGAGGGGCGAATGTAACCCTTGGCCAGGCATTCCTGGATATACTCTCTCATGGCTTCACGTTCGGGACAAGAGAGATTAAATATCCTACCCTTAGGGAGCTTAGCTCCTGGTACCAAATTGATTGCGCAATCATATTCTCTATGAGGAGGTAACACTTCGGAGGCCTCCTTAGAGAAAACATCGGCGAAGTCCTGAACAAACTCAGGTAGCGTGTTCACCTCCTCAGGGGGAGAAATAGAATTAACAGAAAAACATGACGTCAAGCATTCATTACCCCACTTGGTAAGGTCCCCAGAATTCCAGTCAAACGTGGGATTATGCAACTGCAACCAGGGAAGGCCTAAAACCAAATCGGACGATAATCCCTGCATTAACAGTACAGAGCACTGCTCCAAATGCATGGAGCCAACAAGGAGTTCAAAAACAGGGGTATGCTGTGTAAAATAACCATTAGCAAGAGGAGTGGAGTCGATACCCACTACCGGGACAGGTTTAGGCAAATCAATCAAAGGCATAGCTAGAGACATAGCAAATTCCACAGACATGATATTAGCAGAAGACCCTGAATCCACGAAGGCACTGCTGGTAGCAGACCTACCACCAAATGAGACCTGAAAGGGAAGCAAGATTTTATTACGTTTCATATTTATGGGAAATACCTGTGCGCCGAAGTGACCTCCCCGATGATCACTTAGGCGCAGAAGTACTCCGGCTGCATTCTTACGCTTAGGACAGTTGTTCACTTGATGCTTGTCATCCCCACAGTAGAAGCAGAGACCATTCTTCCTGCGGAAATCTCTACGTTGTTGGGGGGACACGGAGGCCCCGAGTTGCATAGGTACCTCCGAGTCTTCCGGGGAGGAACGAAGCAACGGAACCTCGGGAGGCATCATGGGGGAGTCAGAGGAGAAAACAACAAGACGTTCAAGTCGTCGTTCCCTGAGACGTCGGTCAAGTCGTACCGCTAAAGCCATAACCTGGTCTAGGGAGTCAGAAGAGGGATAACTAACTAGCAGATTTTTCAGGGCGTTCGACAGACCCAACCTAAACTGGCACCTTAAGGCAGGGTCATTCCACCGAGAAGCTACGTACCACTTCCTAAAGTCAGAGCAATACTCCTCAACAGGTCTCTTACCCTGACGTAAGGTCACCAGCTGACTCTCGGCAAAAGCAGTCTTGTCAGTCTCGTCATAGATGAGTCCGAGAGCAGAAAAGAAAAGATCAACGGAGGAAAGTTCAGGGGCGTCAGAAGCCAAGGAGAAGGCCCATTCTTGGGGCCCTTCCTGGAGCCGGGACATAATTATACCCACCCGCTGGCTCTCAGAAGGAGTGGGGCTTTAAATGAAAATAGAGCCCACAACTGTCCCGAAAGGAGAGAAAAGTCTTCTGGTCACCTGAGAACCGGTCGGGCAACTTGAGGTGGGGTTCAAGAGGTGAGGTGAGGGGGACTACCATGGTAGCATCAGGCTGGTTGACCCTCTGAGCCAGGGCCTGGACCTGTAGGGAGAGGCCCTGCATTTGCTGAGCCAGGGTCTCAAGGGGGTCCATAGTGGTGTCAGGGACCAGAGTAGACAAGGTAGTGGGTTGTGATTATGTAATGACGGGGGTGGGGAGACAGACAACTGAGCCCTATTCTACCCGCCACTTAGTCCCTGCCTACTTGCAACGACCCGCCCTAGGCGACGGGGTACAACTGGGCGACGGTCCCTAAGCTCAATAAGTGCACGACAGACAAAAAGACAAGGGTACACCGAGCTAGGGGGAGAAAGGGGCAGTTGCCCACGGCAACACCGTGAGCGACAAGAGAAGTGAACAAGCCGAGTCAAACCAGAAGAGTACGAGGTGCCAAACGCAGAGCAGGAGAGTAGTGAACAAGCCGGGGTCAATATGAAGCAAGGACAATAGTACAAGAAGCTGCAGCAGGGCCAGGAAACCAAACGAGAAGAATCACAAGCAAAGGAGAACCAGGAAAGGCAGGTATAAATAGACAAAGGGCGGGAGCTAGCTCCGTCTGGCCAGGCTGTGATAGGTTCTCCCACTCCTAAGCCTGCCACCCTGAGTGGTGGAAGATGGAGTCAGTCTCACAGACATAGAAGCAGGTGCAGACTGTTTATCTATGGGCGTTAACCCCGAAGCTGTGCCTGGAAGATCCTTTACACTGTATGGCACTGTCTACAAGGGGGAGGTGTGGGGGCCTGTATGGCACGATCTACAGAAATGAGTTGGGGGATTATGGCACTGTCTGCAGGGAGGCTGTATGGCAAAATCTACAGGGGGACACTATCCTGTGTGGGGGCCACTAAGCGGACATTATACTGTGTAGGGGTACTACAGATGGCATAATACTGTGTCCTTGAAGGGGTTGTAATATATTATATTATTAAATATTATTATTATACTGTATGGGGGAACTAAAGGGGCATTATAATTTTTTTATGGGGCATTTTTTTTAATGATGGGGTGGGGCGCCGAAAGATAATTTCGCACAGGGCACCATCTATCCTAGGGCCGGCCCTGAACGTGCATATAGCCTATCTAACAAGTACAGAGTGATGCCCAGCTTTTTGGCATTTACACAGTATACGAAACAAGGATAACCAAGTGGATTACGGTAATATCAATTACTTTTATGTAATTTCCACAATCTGTGCTCCACTCTGCTGTGATAAACAGTACTCACCTGTTAAAGCTGCTCTGGTGGTCCCCGCTGGTCTTTGTTTACTTGTCTTGCAGTGATGACGTGCCGTTCATCCATATGACCGTTGCAGCCAATCACTGGCGTCAGCAGCCTCGTACTGTACATGCAAGCAGCACCACGGAGGCCAGTGACAGCAAAGTAAACAAAGACCAGCGGGGGATTCAACAAGTGAGTATTTTTTTTCATTAAATTTCCTACGGTCAGTCAAATTTTTTAAACTCCCAGAAAACCCTTTAAGTTTAAAAGATTGAAGTGTCCTTATTGTTGATTTAAGGCATTGAATTCACTCAGGACCTGGCAGAGAAAAGCTTTAGGGCTTTCAGTTTACTCCTGAACTTGTGATTTTTATGGATAGACATGTCATGAATTAATATCGGGGCTGTATAATAAAGGAACAACAAAAAGACTTACTATTATTTACACTACAGCAATATAACCTACAGTGTTGCTATATATAGATTTACGGTTGTCTCATTGCAAACATTGATGGCATGTTGGGAAAGTGATGTGCCACTTCTACTCCTCTCTGGAATCGAGGAATTGTTGCAACATTGTCCTTTGGGAGAATGTCATACGCTACATGCTTTGCGCACATGCTCAACCTGGGGGTTCAGGCTTTTTTTAGGCACTACCAAGACATGCCAGATTGATCTGCTTTAGGAAAAGGAACATCTTTACTTTATGTTTACTGCTAACAGACATGGCAGTTGTAACTGGGGTGATAAAGAGGAGAAAATATTACAGTGAGGAGCATGCAGTAATGAATACTTGCCTGTTTGCAGAATGATAAGCACATCCAATACATAAAGAAATCTCTGGTTACTGTAAAGCCACTCTTCTGGAATCCCACTATAAAATCAAACACTATGCAGAAAGCTAGTGGTAGCACTATGTGACTACACAAGTGTTTCTCGGAGGAAACAAGATTTTAATGCATCTCTCTTTTTCAGTGTATGATATGGTATTAATGCAATATGCATTTACTTCTTATGTGAAATGTATTTGTTTAGGCTTATTATATGCCTACCACTCTTATTCTAATGTTTAAAATTAATCTGTTTACTTTTACAACATGAAAACTAAATGAAGGCACGCAGAAGAAACTTCTGTTATGTCTAAGAATTTATAATGTCTAACATTCTAAATAGATAAATTTAATCTCTGTCTTATTCTAATAAGGTTTGGATTTGAAATAAATAATTAGGGTTTACTCAGGTTTTCGGGGCTAACATAAAAATATGAATTAAAGAAATATTATTTCTTGTAAAAGATAATCCCTGTTCAGTCCTGTTTGCCGGAGCCTCTGTAATTTTAGATAAGATTTTTTCTTAAGATAAAGGCTTATTGATAAAATAAAATATAAATTACACCTTCCACACAGTTCAGCTGCCAGATTATCATAAAATTATATCTAGGAAAATATAAGGATGTATGGCTCTACAGCATAAAATATACAATTAATGCTGAATTTTAAAATTAATAATCTATAATAAATAACATTTTTGCAAAAGTGGCAAATATGAGGAGAAAAAGTAAAAGGGTATAAACAGACTCCAAAACAGAGCAGCAGGTTCCTATGTAATCTGGTGTTGTTAAAAACAGTGGAGAAAAGCATGAAAGCTTGAAAATGCAAACAACAAATAAAAAGGTAAATAAAAAGAGGTGCTCTTTATGGACAAAAGTATTGGGACACCTTCATATTACACCTACAGGAGCTTTTATGACATCCCATTCTATATCCATAGGCATTAAAGGGGAGTTGGTCCCTCCTTTGCAGCTAATACAGCTGCATCTAATCTAAGCTAACGCAGCTACATCTACAAGATTTTGGAGTGTGTGTGTGGGAAATTTTGCCCATTTATTCAGAAGTTCATTTGTGAGGTCAGACACTGATGTTGGACGAGAGGGCCTGGCTCGCAATCTCTGTTCTAGTTTATCCCAAAAGTGTTTAATGGGGTTGAGATCAGGGCTCTGTGCGAACCAGTGAAGATCTTTCACATGAAACACACCCGACCCTGTCTTTATCGACCTTGCTTTGTGTACTGGGGCACAGTCATACTGGAACACAAAATGGCCTTCCCAAAACTTCTCCAACAAAGTTGGAAGCAAACAATTGTCCAAAATGGCCTGATTTCTCTTCATTGGAACTAAGGGACTAAGCCATACCTTGTTAAACAACCCCATAGCATTATCCCTCCACCTCCAAACTTTACAATTGGCACAATCAGTCAGACAGGTAACGTTCTTTTGGCATTTGCCAAACCCAGACTCGTCAATCAGACTGCCAGATAGAGAAGAGTGTTTTATCACTCCACAGACCACGTTTCTACTGCTGAGTCCAGTGTCGGCGTGTTTTACACCATTCCATCCAATGCTTGACAATGGGCTCAGTCATGTAAGACTTGCATGCATCAGTTATTGAGTCAGCAGAGCGTTGGCAACTTTTATTCACTATGCGCCTCAACACTCGTAGACCCCTTTCTGTAACTTTACGTGGTCTGTTGAGTTGCTGTGGTTCCTAAACACTTTCACATTGCTATGATGCCTCTTACAGTTAATCTTGGAATATCTAGGAGGGAAGAAATTTCATTAACTGACTTGTTACAACGGTGGCATCCTAGTACAGTGCTGCGCTGGAATTCAGTGAGTTCTTTAGCATGACCCATTCTTTCACAAATGTTTGTAAAGGCAGAGTATATGGGTAGGTTCTGTATTTATTTACAACTATGGCAATAGGACTAAATGAAACACCTGAAATCAATGATTAAGAGGTGTGTCACAATACTTTTACATATAGTTTACTTTGAGATAGAAACAATATTGAATCTGTCAATGCGAGTTGTGAGACAGTTGAAATTAGAAATGTCATGATATGATAAGTGTATCTCACACTAAATATCATTTAATATGAAACAAAAGATAATGTTGGAGTTTATTAAAAAAGTAAAAAAGTAGTATAATATAATATTAGTACAAAACAATAAAATATAAAAGTGCATGAAGGGAAGAAAAATCTAATTACTATGAAATACTGGCTAGCGCAATTTTGGAAATACTTGTTCAGCAAAATACATTCTTTTAGATTTAAAGCAAAAGAACAATACAAATGTATTGAGTGTAATCGAAAACTCAACTGGCCTCATTTATCAAAACTCTAAGGACACGTTACAGTAAAATACAAGTGGATGGGATTTTAAAACTGCACTGAAAGAATTAAAGTATTTAACTCCTTGAGGACCATGCCATTTCTGCCTTTGTGTACCCAAAATGTTTGTGTTTTGCCTCTGGGCATTCCTGTGGTCACACATTTTTTAATTGTAGGTCAACATGCTTATATAAGGCCTTGATCTTTGTGGAACAAGTTGTATCTTTTGGCACCATTATTGCGTAGATATATGTTACTATATAATTCCTATTTAGCCCTTTCATGACGAAGGGTCATTATGCCCATGTATCCAGGTTAAATTTTCCATTTCTGATGTGCACTTCTTCAAACGATAATAATTCCATGTCTTAAATTTTTATTATGAACAGACAAATCACAAAAATTCTGAAAAAAATTTCATTTGTAATTTTATAATATATTTATCTATGCTATTTATCCATATATAAATTAGGTAAGTTAGGTTCGTGCACACATTGCGGAAAACTCCGCTGCGGACCATAGGATGCGGTGCGGAATTTGGTGTCCGCAGTATACACTGGCTGTTGCGGACGTGTAGCGGACTTGTTGCGGACTTATTGCGGAATTTCTCCATTGACTTCAATGGAGATTCAAAATTCTGCAATGAAATCCGCAGATATTATGTGCGTTGTGTTGCGTATTGGTTTTTTGGAACAGGATATTTCTTCATTCTGGCTGGACCTATGTATTTCTAGGTCTATAGCCAGACTGAGGCCCCATGCACACGAACGTAAAAACGCCCGTAATCACAGGCCGTAATTACGGCACGGGCAGGCCCATAGAAATCTATGGGGCTCCCGTAATTACGGGTGACTACGTGTGTGCACCCGTAATTACGGGAGCGTTGCTAGGCGACGTCAGGAGATAGTCACTGTCCAGGGTGCTGAAAGAGTTAAACCATCGGCAGTAAATGTTTCAGCACCCTGGACAGTGACTAACGATCACAATATAGATCAACGTGTAAAAAAAATAGAAGTTCATACTTACCGAGAACTCCCTGCTTCTTCCTCCAGTCTGGCCGCCCGGGATGACGTTTCAGTCCATGTGACGGCTGCAGCCAATAACAGGCCAATCACAAGCTGCAGCGGTCACATGGACTGCCGCGTCATCCAGGGAGGTCGGGCTGGATGTCGAAAGAGGGACGTGTCACCAAGACAACGGCCGGGTAAGTATGAATTTCTTTTACTTTTACTAGGGAAAGGGCTGGCCCTTCTCTTTATCCTGCACTGATAGAGAGAAGGGAAGTACTCTTCATCTGAATACGCAACGGCTAATCCGCATCAATTTCCTGCACATTTTAGGCAAAGCCGCAACAGAATCTGCAACACAGATTATGTTCGGCATTGATGCGGACAGTGTCGGCAGAAATATGCCACGTCTGGCCATGCCCTTATAAAAACTTTGTTTCATAAAAAAAACACGTTTGTCTTATGAAACTAAGCCAAAGGCGTGTCGGCACTTGTAGAGCGAGCTGACACATAGATTAATGCAGTTTAGCAGCAACTCATTAAATCCTGATGCCCCCTGGAAACATCAGCCGGTGGAATGTATATAGCCGTACGGCAGTCGTGAAGGGGTTAAACTGAAATGCAGATTTCTTTACTTTTTATTTATTTTTTAACCCTTTCCTGCCACAGCAATTTTTGGGATTTTCATTTAAATTTTTTCCTCCCCACCTTTAAATTTATATAGGTTTTTTTAAAATATTTTACGAGAAGGAAACTAATTGTTAAAAATAACATTTGTGTTTTGTCGCCACATTCTGAGAGCCATAACTTTTTTATTTTTCTGTCCATTAAACGGTATGAGGACTTATTTTTTGCAGGATGAGCTGTAGTTTCAATTTTTTATGGAATATGAAAAAATATGACCAAAAAAAGGCGGTTCTAGTGTTATCATTTTTTATTTTTTACAGCATTTACCATGTGTGTTAAATAATCATATATTGTAATAGTTCAGACTTTTACGGATGCTGCAATACCAATTTTATTTCTCCTAATTTTATAAATTACTTTAGAGGAAAAATGTGAACAGGTATTTTTGTTTTAACTTTTAATATATATTTTTTTCTACGCTACCAAAAACTTTATTAAAAATTTTTTAAAACATTTTATTAGTCCCCCTAGGTGACTTGAACCAGCTACCATGACAACCATGAGCACCCCCCCCCATCGTGTTGTGGGGAACCGATGAGCTGTCAGAGGGCGCCACCTACATCTTTCTAATGACTTAGATGCTGCAACCATGATTGATCGCAGCGTTCATGGGGTTAAATGGTCAGGAACCGTGTGATGACTGTTCCTGGCTGTTAGTTTCGGGTGTCAGCTGTAATACACAGCTGACACCCGCTGCATACGGAGCAGGGTCAATGGGTGAGCCCGCTCCAAACATCACCCCCTGCACCATGATGTGCTATTATGTCGTGGTGTGGGAAGAGGATAAGTCATTCACCAATCACTTTAATTAGTTATAGATTTATATAACAGGTTGTTAGATATATTGAATGTAAAAATATCTTTTGCATGTTTTTTTTTTATTCCACTGGTAGATAGATAAATTATATATATATATATATATATATATATATATATATATATATATATATATATATATATATATATATATATATATATATACATATATAAAACAAATCCAAAAAGTGTTTTTTTTCTAAGTTTTGGGGATTTGTCTGCTCATGATAAAAATTAAAACATGCAATTTACTAAACTACTTTAGAAAATGAAAGCCTCATAAGTCTTGTAAAAATAGTTGTGATATTCAAAGCAGTTGCAAAGATATTATCGTTTAAAGGGAATGTGCTGCCAGCAAAACATGTTTTTTTTTTTAATTAAACATTTAGTGTGTAGGTGATTAAACATTGTTCAAATTTTTTTTTTTTTTTTCACGAGTCAGGAAATATTATAAATTAGATTCTAATTTATAATATTTCCCATCGCTGGTCACTAGATGGAGCTATTCCCAAAATTGCAGCATTGCAAAATTGGGAAAAAAGCACTCGCTCTAGTGAGCTCTGAGAATCCCCCCCTCCTTTATCCTTACTAGTGCCGGGATAAACGAGGGGTTTGAACGGTCTAACCTCCTACACTGTGTGTCGCCATTTTTTGAGCTAACACACAGTGTAGTAGGTTTACATCCAGTAGTAAACACACACAAACACGAACATACATAGAAATCTCTTACCTGCTCCTGCCGCCGCGGCTCCCTCCGGCCCGTCCGCTCCGTCTGCTGCCGCTGGTCCAAGTGCACAAGTCCAGAAGCCGCGACCCTAAGTAGTAATCTTACTGTCCGGCCGCGACTTCCGGTTCACAGGAAAATGGCGCCGGACGGCGCGCATTTCAAATTGGACTGTGTGGGAGCGGCGGATGCGCAGTTGCCACACAGACGGCGTACACAGAAGTGGATGGGACGGGACCCGTTCGCAGTCCCTATGGGACTGTGTCTGCCGTATTCCATGTCTGTATGTGTCGTTAATCGACACATACAGAAATGGAAAAAAAAATGGCAGCCCCCATAGGGAAAAAAAAGTGTAAAAATAAGAAAAAGTAAAACACAAACACACAAATAAATATAAACGTTTTTAATAAAGCACTAACATCTTTAACATATTAAAAAAAAAATTGTGATGACACTGTTCCTTTAAAGAAGTGCATAACAAAAATGGAAAATTTGATCTGGACGCAGGGGCATCAATGAACCTTGCTCTTGAAAGGGTTGATGACCAGTTAAATTTTTCCATATTTGCCTCTCTCAGCAAACTTTTTTATTTTTTTCATTGACGTGGCTGTATGAGGCTTTGTTTTATGCGGGAGAAATTGTATTTTGTTTTAGCGGGGTTTGGGAGTATAAATTATATAATTTATTTTTACAGAGTGAATATAGGAAAAGCGATTCTCTGCATTGTTTTTTTTTAAAATTTCGTTTTTATCCTGTTCACATTTCACACTAAATAATCTGTTATTTCATTATTTTTTGTTACATTTGTTTTCATCCCATTAAGGAATAACTTTATTTACAACTTTTTTTTTTTTTCTAATGTATTAGCATACTCTTGTAAGCTAATACATTATACTGTGTCACTATGACACAGGCTGCTGTTAGGGCAGCACATAGAGTGCCCTAACAGCAGGCATACTGAGCAGACAGCCCTTGGGTTCTTTCTAGGTCCCCAGGGCTCACTGCAGAGGGATTCCCCGGTCTTCTATCACGTCACCAGGTTTCCAGTGACGTGATCAAAGAGGGGAGTTCATGCTGCGGTCTCGGACTGCAGCGAGCAAAGGGTTAAACAGCTGGGGTCGGAATGTATTCCTACCCCAGCTGTATTTAGCAGGCTGCTCTAAGACCAGGAGATGTTAGTTACAGCTCCTGCTTAGAGGATGAGTGCTCACAGGAGCGCTCATCAGCCTCTTCTATAGCGTCAAAGGACGGTGGAGAATCGTTATGAGGTTAAAGATCGGTGTGCAAATTTATGTTTCTAATCTACAATAAAATATTTAGTATTCTATGCTGTTTGGTAGCTTCATTCACTTGCAGACTGTGCACTCCATTCATTTCAATATGAAACAGAGTAGGAGGAGACATGAATTACTGTAGCCCTTTACTTCCTCCATGCTGATGTCAGATGATAGGTAGGGTGATATAAATAGATAGACAGACAGACAGATAAACAGACAGATGATAGATAGATAGATAGATAGATAGATAGATAGATAGATAGATAGATAGATAGATAGATAGATAGATAGATAGATAGATAGATAGATAGATAGATAGATAGATAGATAGATAGATAGATAGATAGATAGATGATAGATCGATAGATAGATAGATAGATAGATAGATAGATAGATAGATAGATAGATAGATAGATAGATAGATAGATAGATAGATAGATAGATAGATAGATAGATAGATAGATAGATAGATAGATAGATAGATAGGGAATCAGAAGCTGTTTGTGTTTCTGTAGAGTGAACTTACTAGCTAATGAAGTCCTATGATTACAGCAGCCCTGGAAATAATTCAAGAAGACGGTCTCTGCTGTGTGAGAGAGAGGTGATCATAGGTCTGTACTACCAGGGAAAAAGAGAGCAGTGGCGAATGTAAAGTGACCTAGCAGGCTTGTAGAAACAGTGACTGCTGACCTGGCATGCAGCTCCACTATATCTGTATGATGGCAAATGAAAAAAACTTCCTGTTAGTCAACTAGGTAGCTTTAAAAGAAAAGGATTCACAAAAAGTACTGATCAACAGATCAACTTTAGATTGCAATGTATACAACTAAAAGGTGTATATACAGCCAATAAGATATATAATAATAGATTTAGTATTAGAAAAGCTTAATTCTGGTTAAATCCAAAAGGTTTGTGTTGCTGTGTGAAACTCAGTAATACATTTTATATGTAAAGACTATATTGGTCTCTTATCCCTCATTACTGAACTTTGCTCCCATATAGTATAAATGTGGCCTATTTATTTTACTGACCTAAAGTGTATCTAGATGTAACATACAGTTTCTACAGTACCTACTAGATTTAGAAATTTCAGTGCTAGTAATGCCCGTTCTGTCAGGTATAACTGGACATTAAATAGGACTTATTGGTTCTGATATTTTAAATACCTATTGTTAGCAGAACAGAGGACTACCCTCAGTATTACAGGGACTCAGTTTTTCTTTAATTTCAGAGAAAGAACTTCCATTTTCATGAGATTCTTTTCTTCTCTGGTTTAGGTGCTTATTCACACAAACGTTGAATACGTCGGTGTGACGGCCGTTAAAACAACGGTCGTCACACGGACGCATGTATTTCAATGGACTGTGTGAAGGGTCCATTGAAAAATAGAACATGTCCTATTTTCTGCCGGTATCACGGATCCCTCAATAGACTCAAGTCTATGGGAATCCGTGAAAATGGATCCCACACTGGTGAAACTCTGACGTGAAAAGCGGACGTTTTTCACATCTCAGTTTCCCCAAGTTCATGTGAATAAGCCCTAACTGTGAGGGTGAGGAGCTGATTATATACAGCATCTGAATGGCAAAAGTGGAGCCTTCCGGTGAGATCTGGTCAGAATTAGGGGCGAGAGAATGAAGTCACCTGTTTTGCCGTTTTGTCGATTTGCTGGTCCATAAAACGCGATGGAAGAATCAATTCCCCTATTTTTCTCATAAGTTTGCCAAAAGCGAATCTTAAAATTGGTGAATTAACTCACCAATGCATAGTAATGGGTGACGAATCATCGAAACGCAAATCCAATAAAAAGTTTCCTTACCTCTCGACATACGACTGAACATTATTTAATAAAGAATATTGTTATTTAAACTCTTAACCATTTCTAGTCACTAATCTGCCTATTTACATCAGGAGAGAGTTATGTAATATATGGTGCCCGCTCAGAAGCTGAGCGGGCGCCATAGCCGCCGGGTCTCTGTTTTGTTACATAGCAGGGACCTAGCTGCAATACTTGCGATCAAAGACATCTCTGTTCCATAGTTGCTAACATTTGAATTTTTCTCCCCGGGAAATTCTTAAGGTGTGGCTTCTTTGGTGGGTTTGTCTTATCGGGGCATAGCTTATCTGGAGGGAGTGGCTAATTGGGCATGGCTTTCTTCCCAGAATTTCTGCATACAACTAAATGAACAAAAATTTCTGTACTGTGCTGACAACTATTATGGTGGCCAGCATCTGTCTCTGGTTATCTGGTTGTATACAGGCAGGTTATTTCTCACATTATCACTAGGGCTAGGTGATATGTGATGACCACTACTGGTAACTTAAAACCATAGATAGTGCCACACTCGGTACCTCTTGTAGATGGTGCTCCATACTGCCCCCAGTAGATAGTGCCACACACTGCTCCCTGTAGATATTGCCAAACACTGCTTCCTGTAGATAATGTCACAGTGCCCACCGTAGATAGGGCCACAGTGTCCTCTGTAGATAATGCCACAGTGCCTTTTGTAGTGCCACACCCCCCGGTAGCTAGAGCCACACATCCTCAATGTAGATAGAGCCACACAGCCCCCTGCAGATTGTGCCACTCAGCCCATTTTTAGATAGTGCCACAGTGCCCTCTGTATATAACGCCACATTGCCCTCTGTAGATAAGGCCACAGTGCCCTCTGTAGATAGTGCTGTAAAAGGACATGCATAGTGCAAAGAGAAGAGTAGGCGGACACGGACATATATTCTAACTGAAAATATTCAGGTCGCGGCCAAGTAAATAAGTCTGAGTGAGGGCGGTGACGGAAGTGAACCAGTCCAGTCACCTGACCTGAGTCACTTGACCTGACATCAGTGATGTGAGGTCAGGTGACTGACTCAGGTCGGGTGACTGGACTGGTTAATTCCCACGCCGGCACAAACCTCAATCCGACTGCAGCCGCGTGACCTGCTGCTAAATGTGAGTCATGTCAGGCAGTGCGGAGTTCAGTAGCCGTAAGCTACCGCTCTCCGCTCTGGGGGCTATGTGGCCTGGGGTCCTCTGGGCTCTATGTTTGGGACTATCTACCAGGGGCGGATGGTTTGGCACTCTCTACAAGGGGGCTGTGTGACACTCTCTACAAGGGGGGCTGTGTGGCACTCTGTACAACGGGGCTGTTGGGCACTATGTACAAGGGGGTTATGTGGCAATCTGTAAAAGGAGGGGGCTGTGTAGCACTTTGTACAAGGGGGAGTTGTGTGGCACTCTGTACAAGGGGGGTTGTGTGGCACTATATAGAATAGGGGGTGTGTGGCGTTATCTACAGGGGGCTGTGTGTGTTGGGCTATCTACAGGAGCCACAACTGGGGCATTATTACTGTTTGGGGGCACAGTTACGGAGAGGGCACTTTTATTGTGTCGAGCACTGAGGGATCATTATTACCATCTGGGGCACTGTGGATTACAAGTTTGTTTAGACGGGTATAGGGTATAGGTGGGGAGGATGCTGGAAAAGCGAGAAACGAACATGTCTGTGTGTCAAATTCTTTCAGAGACGAGTCGTGGCTGGAATAAGTCATCACAGTGGTCTGAACCGGATGGAGAAAAAAAGGTAAAGTGAACGACTCTAATTAGAGAAAACATCACCTAAGTTAGCGTGGGAAAGCTACAAGTGGAGCTGTGATTGGTGAGTCACTCTTAGCACATTGCACAGTGCACAGGCAATGATTTTGCAATGTGTCCGTAAAAATTTTGGTCTGTCCGTGATTTTTAGCTCAGTCGTCCAGAAATTACTGAAGTGGAGGTTGGCAACCCTGGTTAACTCCTACATCGATTTAATGTCTTGGCCGTGCATAAATCCTTAACAGTTAAGCGATCGGTTACATTTATACAGTCTTACAACTACACCGTGTTCCAAATTATTATGCACATTGGATTTAAGTATCACAAACATTTCATTATTAGTTTTTCAATTAAACTCATGGATGGTATTTTGTCTTAGGGCTCTTTGGATTATTGTAATCAATCTCAGACACCTGTGATAATTAGTTTGCCAGGTGTGCCCAATCAAAGGAAAACTACTTAAGAAGGACGTTCCACATTATTAAGCAGGCCACAGGTTTCATTGAAAACATTGGACATTGGATATTTCAAGAAAAATTAGGCATGATCATCGTACTGTGAAAAGATTTGTGGCTGATTCAGAGCACAGACGGGTTCGTTCAGATAAAGGCATAATGAGGAAGGTTTCTGCCAGACAAATTAATAGGACTAGGAGAGCAGCTGCTAAAATGCCATTGCAAAGCAGCAAACAGGTATTTGAAGCCGCTGGTGCCTCTGGAGTCCCGCGAACCTCAAGGTGTAGGAAGTGTGCATAAAGCTATTATTCGGCCAACCCTAAACAATGCTCACAAGCAGAAACGGTTGCAGTGGGCTCAGAAATACATGAAGACTAATTTTCAAACCGTGTTGTTTACTGATGAGTGCCGTGCAACCGTGGATGGTCCAGATGGATGGAGTAGTGGATGGTTGGTGAATGGCCACGATGTCCCAACAAGGCTGCGACGTCAGCAAGGAGGTGGCGGAGTCATGTTTTGGGCTGGAATCATGGGGAGAGAGCTGGTAGGCCCCTTTAGGGTCCCTGCCGGTGTGAAAATGACCTCTGCAAAGTACATAGAGTTTATGACTGACCACTTTCTTCCGTGGTACAAAAAGAAGAACCGTGCCTTCCGTAGCAAAATTATCTTCATGCATGACAATGCACCATCTCATGCTGCAAAGAATACCTCTGTGTCATTGGCTGCTATGGGCATAAAAGGAGAGAAACTCATGGTGTGGCCCCCATGTTTCCCTGACCTCAACCCTATTGAGAACTTTTGGAGCACCCTCAAGCAAAATATCTATGAGGGTGGGAGGCAGTTCACATCAAAACAGAAGCTCTGGGAGGCTATTCTGACATCCTGCAAAGATATTCAAGCAGAAACTGTCCAAATACTCACAATTTCAATGGATGCTAGAATTGTGAAGGTGATATCAAAGAAGGGGTCCTATGTTAACATGTAACTGGAGCTGTTAAGTTTTTTTTGATTGAAAGAACTTTTGATTTCTGTAAATATGACCTCCTGATGCTGCAAATTCAACAAATTACCATTTTAGTTATCTTTACAACCTTTAAAATGTTTTGATCTCTGTTGTGCATAATAATTTGAAACAGTGCATTTTGAGTTTTTAACTTCTAAAAAAAAATCTGTTATCATTAGGAGATTTGTTCAATAAAATTTGCATTATACTCCAATGGTTGATGGCTTGAAGATTATACTGACTATGGTTTGCATCGACTATTTAGGAAAATCAGCGAAAAATAACATTTGCATAATAATTTGGAATGCGGTGTATAATCGGCCCTTTGAAGGCAACCATAAGTTCTTTAGATAACAGCCGGGACTGCGCATGCGCGTTACGTGATGGTAAAACAGAACAGCCCATACACGGCACATCACAAGTGACGTGTTGTATACCCAGAAGATGATTAAAGATCAACACAGAGAGTGATGTCACCCGTCAAGTGCCCCACGACAGCATCTGGAAACGGGGCCAATTTGGAAAAAATTTTTTCATTAATAATTTACAAACATTTTATTACACACTGGGTGTAATAAAAGGTGACAAGAGGGAGTGCATCCACACAGAGACATTCTAAGCCAGTTAAAAGCCCACAGAAATAAAATAGAACTATGCAGGCTTCTAAGTCAGATAGACTAGAATCTTACCTAATCTAATAAATGCTTTGATGTAGGTGACTACTGTTTTTGTGTTGTTTTTTAAAACGTTTATTAGTGACAAAGTTATGATGATTTTTACATTTATTCAAATTTTGTTGTAAAAGCCCAACTGGGCGTTTTTTTTCCTTTCACTAAGTGGGCATTGTAAAGAAAAGTGTATGACGCTGATCAATCAGCATCATACACTTCTCTTCATTCATGCCCAGCTTTATTCACAGCACAACGTGATCTTGCGAGTTCACGCTGTGACGTCACTCTCCCGTTCCTTCAGTGGAGCAATGGGAGTATAACCAAACATCGGCTCCTGCCGTGCTAGGAGGATTATTCTCCTTAGTAGAAGTCCTGGCACGGCTGGAGCCGATGTTTGGTCATTCTCCTGTCGCTGGTGGAAAAAAAAAACGCCCACTGGGGCTTTTACAAAAAATTTGCATAAATGTAAAAATCATTATAACTTTATCACTAATAAACTTTAAAAAAAAACTAAAAACTGTAGTTACCTATATCAAAACGTTTATTAGATTAGGTAGGGTATAGGAAAGTATTAAACTGGTGACAGAGCCTCTTTAAGTAAAGATCCCAGTAGACTCAAAGACAATATCTAAACGGTGTACCAACATAAAAGAGGGAGTAGATGACCCCAAAAATAAAAAAAATGGAAAATGAAAAGTTGACAATTGGTGCAGAGAGAGAAGAGAATGTTCCCACATTAGATAAAGCTTTGATGTCTGTTAACAACTGCAACAAATCCATTGTGGATCTAGTAGGTGAAGTTGGGGGTTTAAAATCTGAAATGACATTCTTAAGAACGGATATGCAAAAATTAAGAGAAAGAGTTGAAACAGTGGAGGGGAAAATTGAAGAGGTGAATGTAAAAATGGTGCAAATTGGGAAGGATGTGAGCGATTTAAAAAGGCCAAATAAACAACTGTCTGATAAATGAACAGAACTAGAAAATAGCTCACACCGAGACAATATTAAATGTCTGGGTTTCCCAGAGGACTCAAAGGGGAAAAATGAAGTGCAATTCATGGAAGGATGGTTTAAGGAAAGATTTGAGAATGATTGTTTTTCATTTGAATATTTTATAGAAAGACCCCATAGAATCCTTTTAAAACCCCTTCCTCCAGGTATGCCACCTAGGCCTGTATTGGTTAAAATGCTGAGTTCACGGGTAATAAAGTAATGCACTCGAGGGCGAAAGACCAGGACCTGACCTGGAATGCTAACATTATAAGACTCTTTCCTGACTTTGCACAACAGACACAAAAGTAAAGAAGTACATTTAAAGAGTGTAAGAAGAGGCTGAGGAAACAAAACATTGAATATTCCCCCCCCCCAACCCAAGCTAAATTAAGGATTATATATAAAGAAAAAGTAAATTTTTTCACTAATGCTGAAGTGGTTACGGATTGGATGGATAATAGTTTATTATCCTGAATTGTAAAGTCGGCTAATGAGTTCTGCAGTGTCTTCTGATAAGGCTGTAAACTTGTATAGATATGTATATCACAGCTTAAATCTAACTATCAGAGGAAAAGGAAGAGATCCCTCTGAAATAAATAAAAAG
This sequence comes from Rhinoderma darwinii, assembly GCF_050947455.1. NCBI lineage: Eukaryota > Metazoa > Chordata > Amphibia > Anura > Rhinodermatidae > Rhinoderma > Rhinoderma darwinii. The sequence goes on from NW_027464092.1 coordinate 19,010, forward strand.
GAGTGGATAGATACACAGAATTAGCTGGAGGAACATATTCTGTAGAAAATATATAGCTCCTCAGCTGCTTGTAAGAGCAACTGGTTTGTGGAGGGAGAGAAACCAGGGAAGCTGCTGGTGCAATTGATAAAGAAGCAAAAAAAAAAAAAACATCATATAGGGGCTCTAAGAAGCACTGATGGAATTATCTTACAGAAGGAGAATGAAATCTTGTACTATATAAGGAAATATTTTGAGGAAATATATACAACAAAATATAGGGACACAATAGCAGATTTGTCAACCTGTATTGACTCCGCGAGGTTGAAAACTCTTTCAGCATAAGCCAGTAGTATAATAGATGCTCCACTTAAGTTGGAAGAAATTAAAAAACCTATTAAGGACTTGGGGAAAAATAGAGCACCAGGAGCCGATGGTATCCTGGTGGAGATTTATCAAATATATCAGGAATTACTGTCCAAAGAATTACTAAACACGCTGGCTAAGGCTTATGAAGATGGGATACTCCCGGAGTCAATGTATAGTGCAGACATGATCTTGATATGTAAACAAGACAAGGACATACTGAAACCAGGGTCATATAGACCAATCTCCCTTCAAAATGTAGACATGAAGATCTTAACAAAGGTATTGACGGAGAAGTTTGCCACGGTGATCCAAGAGGTCCTGGGAGAAGAGCAAACTGTGTTTGTTTCAGGTAAAACAACATCACATAATATTCAGAATCTCTTTGCACTTATTGGGTTGGAAGGTGTCAGGCAGGAATAGAGGAGCAATTATCTCGCTAAATGCAACAAAAGCATTTGAATGGCCTTTTTGTGGACAACAATGGAGAAAATGGGGATTGGATCACATTTTATAAAATGGATGAAATTGATCAACAGGAAGCCACAGGCTTCAGTGTGTATAAATGGGGATAGATCTCCTCCATTCCTGCTGACACGGGGAACACGACAAGGCTGTCCTCTGTCCCCTTTGCTATTTGCATTGGGGATAGAGGTGCTAGCGAACCAAATAAGGAATAGTAGAAACATAAAATGCTTTAGGGTAGGGGAACTGGAATTCAAGCTTTCTCTTTATGCAGATGCCTTGATGTTTTTTTTTGGATGATACTAATGAATCAATAAAAAATGTAGGGGGGGGATAATTGAAAATTACGCAAGATTCTCTGGATTCACAGTTAATTGGGGTAAATCAGTATTGATGCCTATGGGGAGATTGGACGAAGATAGACTAAAACAAATAATACCAAAACTTAGAGTGTTGGAGGAAAAATAATCCTTTAAATATTTAGGAATTAATATATCCAGGAAGGTGGAGCGATATGTGTAGCTGAATGTGGTCCCTCTGTTCCATAGCTGGAGATCAAAGGTGAACGTTTGGTCAAAAATTTATTTATCCATGGCCGCTAGGATAAATTTGATCAAAATGGTGTGGTTACCCCAAGCGGCAACACTGAGAGAAACTCCAAAAGGAGTAACAGAAATACGCAAATGGGTTTATCAATTCATGGATAAAGAACTAGGAGAGGTGGAAGTGTTGGAGGCAGGCTCACACTGCATCCTCTCACGGTTGCCAATTTTATATAGCTCTTCTGTATGCTGGCATAAAATTAAAAAAATAATAGGCCTAAAACATTGGTTATAAAAGACACATATTTGGGATAACCTATTCTTAAAGTGTTTTTTCCCGTCACTTTTTTTTCCCGCACTTTTTTGCTCACTTTTTCCCTCACTTTTTGCCTGCATTTAAAAAGCTGCACCCTGCAACAAGGCCAGATGATATTTTCCCTGAAAATGGACTAGTTCAGTCCCAAAACCGGTCAGATTCATTTTATATCATTTTATCATGTTTTAGCAATTTATGCTTTCCAAGTTCTGTTTTGCTTTTTTTATACCGCCTGCCTAAAATGGAGTTTGATTAATAGCAGCGCCTCCAAAATCCCAATATTTTTCCTACAAGAATTACGAATATTCAGGCACACAGCTGGTTTTAATAGCACCTTTTTCTGAATAATTTACATACAGTATATATTTTTAAGATGTTTGAATAAAGTCTTTGATTTTAGGGCCTGTTAGTGAAAGGCTAGGTGGGGTTTTATGCCCTTTTAGTAGTGTAATTTCCCCCCTATATCTGGTACATTTAGTTGTTCCTTATAGATGCCATTAACTGGCCCCTTTATTACCCATTGCCACCATGTGGTCTTGATAGAGAAGATGGTAACTTAAATGGCCCCTTTACCCATAGCCGCAACTTTTCTCTATGCTGCCATATGTCATTTTATCATATTTTTTCTTGCAGCGGTTCACCAGTCCAGACATGTTGGCAGATTGGCAAAGATCAATACCACAAGAATCTGACCGAGAAGGGGAGGAGCGGGTCCGGAGCCACCAAAAGAAGGTCCTACATATATGTATAAGAGATGATGTTCCTAAAGGATGTCTTAGATCTGCACCTGCAAGTATTTTTACTTTTACTTCCTGCAAGTATTTTCACTTTTATTTCTCCGGCTTAACCCCATTTTTTGCTTTTTCGTTTTCATTTTTCACTCCCTGCCTTCCAAGAGCCATAACTTTTTTTTTATTTTTCTGTTAATAGAGTGGTGTGAGGGCTTACTTTTTGCAGACAGAGTTGTATTTTCTATTGGCACTATTGAAAGTACCATTTACTGTACAGATGTAGCCGTCTGTATCTTGACTTTTAAAGCATTAAATACACAGAGACAAGATTTTTTCTTGACTTTTTCAATGACTATTCAATGGCTTTTGTTGTGGGACACCACGCTGCAGTAACTTATCAGAGTGAAGCTAAAGATGGCTGCATCCGTACTGTGAGTCTGAAAAAATATATTCTTTGTGCAGTGGAATTTGAAAAAACTGTGATTCCTCCATTGTTTTTTGGGTTTCATTTTTATGGCTTTCACCGTGTGGTAAAAACGATAACTTTACTTTATTTTGCAGCTTTGTTAAAAAAAATTGTTTTGTTTCACCACATTCTGTGAGTCATAACTTTTTTATTTTTTTGTCGATTGAGCGAAGTGAGGGCTTATTTTTTTGTGGGACAAGCTGTAGTTTTTATTGGTACCATGTTCTGGTACATACAACATTTTGATCACAATTTAAAAAACATTTTTTAGAGCTAATGTGACCAAAAAACAGTGATTTTAGAGTTTTAATTATTATTTTTGTACGCTGTTCACAGTGCGAGTTTAAAAATGTTATATTGTAATAGTTTTGAATTTTTCTTTTACAATTTTTAATAGTCCCCCTAGATCGCTGGTAGAATACACTGCAATGATGTATTGCAATATATTGTCATTTTTACAGGCTTCTGTTTAGCCCTGCCAGAGGCTGATCACCATAGGCCCTTTATAATTTTCAGCTCCAGGCCCCTATTTCCCTTTATCTTGTATTGAAGCATGGTATTATCTCCTTGTGTCTCAATGTTTGTAGAAAGTTATGGGCACAAATTGACTACAATGTGTCATTTGAATGTATTGTTTATTGTAAAGCGCTGCTAATACTGTATGTTGGTACTCTGAAAATGAAATGTAAATACTAACAGTACTCCTTTATTTGTTACTAATGATATTAAGAAAATTAACCCCTTCCCACTGCAGCCACTTTTAACCTTCCTGACAGACTCATTTTTCAAATCTGACATGTGTCACTTTATGTTGTAATAACTTTGGAATGCCTTTACCTATCCAAGCGATTCTGAGATTGTTTTCACGTAACATTCTACTTTATCCAAAAACTAAGAGGAAGTGAAGCAACACAGGTCCCGAAAAATGGGATGGTGTCACGCCGTCCCCTACATTGCACAAAACCACATACGTTATATGTAGGGTCGTCCTCAAGCCTACACTTATAATGGGTCAAAATGTTGCCATTTTGAGCTTGATGTTTGACGAATAAACAAAAACCTTTTTTAACAATTTTTGGAGATGTGTGCTTTTGTCCGACCGTCAATAAGAGGATTGCATTGTACTTTATGTCAGAGGTAAAATTTGGTGGATACATTTATTGCTTATTTGGGAAAAACACCAACATTTTAAGAAAATTTGCAAAAATTTTAATTTTTCTAAATTTAAATGTATCTGCTTGTAAGACAGATACTTATACCACACAAAATATTTACTAATTAACATTTCCCATATCTCTACTTCATTTTGGCATAATTTTTTGAACATCCTTTTAATTTTCTAGTACGTTACAAGGCTTATAATTTAGCAGAAATGTCTCACATTTTCAATAAAATTTAAAAAGCCTATTTTTTAGGGACCAGTTCAGTTTTGAAGTGACTTTGTTGGGCCCAGACATTAAAACCCCCCATAAATCACCACATTTTAAAAACTGCACCCCTTTCCTAACCCTTTAGGCAAGTCACAGGAAATAAAGCAAAGTAGAGGTGAAATTTACACATTTATTTATTTTTTAGCAGTAATTCAATTTTAATCCGTTTTTCTCTGTAACACAGAAGGTTTTAATAGAAATACAACTCAATATTTATTGCCCAGATTCTGCAGTTTTTAGAAATGTCCCACATGTGGCCCTTGTGTGATAATGGACTGAAGCACTGGTCTTAGAAGCAAAGAAGCACCTAGTGGATCTATGGGCTTTCTTTCTATTAGATTATATTTCATGTAAGGTTTGAAGAGGTCTTGTGGTACCAAAACGAAGGAAACACCACAAAAAAGACCCCACTTTTGAAACTACACCCCACAAGAAATTCATCTAGGAGTGCAGTTAACATATTGACTCCACAGGTGTTTTATATATTTTATTAAAATTTGGCTGTGAAAAGGAAAATTAAATAATTTCCAATAAGATGTCGTTTTAGCAAAAAAAAAAAAAAATTCCACAAGGAATAAAGGAAAAAAAGCCTCCAAACGATTGTGAAGCAATTTCTTCCAAGTACGGAAATACCCCATATGTGGTCAAAAACTGTTTGGGCACACGGTGGGGCTCAGCAGGGAAGGAGTGCCATTTGGCTTTTGAAGCGCAGATTTTGTGAATTGGTTTTTCGCCTCCATGTCGCTTTTGCAATTCCCCTAAGGTACCAGTACAGTGGAAACTCCCCAAAAGTGACTCCCTTTGGGAAACTACACCCTTGTCCAATAAGACGTAGCTTTAGGTTAAAAAAATGTAATTTTCTTAACAAATGAAGGAGAAAAAGAACTCCAGGAACACTAAAGAAAAAAGACACTAAAGAAAAAAGAACACCAGTATTTGTAAAGCAACTTCTCCAAAATACGGAAACCCCATAAATTGCTGTTTGGGCACACAGCAGAGCTCAGTAGGGAAGGTGTGCGATTTGGCTTTTGGAGCGCTGAAGTTGCTGGGTTGATTTCTGGGCTCCATGTCGCATTTGCAAAGCCCCTGAGGTAGCAGTACAGTGGAAACTCCAGAGAAGTGACTCTATTTGGGAAACTAGAAACTATACCCCACTAGGAATTCATCTAGCGGTATAGTTAACATTTTGACCCCACAGATTATGGCTGAATTTATTAGAATGGGGCTGTGAAAATAAGAAATTAATTTTTTTCCCAGTATGATGTAGCTTAACCCCTTCCCGACCACCCCACGTAGATTAACGGGCTGCAGCACTGGTCCTTGTGCCTGCAGCCCATTAATCTACGTGTGCTCCTAACAGAGAACACAGGCGGTCCCAGCAGCCCGGCATCTCCCAGTACAGGCTGCTCTAGCAGCCTTAGTACTGGGGGAAAATATCTGGTCGGATCACAGCGGTGATCCGAACCGATTAATCCCTTAAATGCGGCAGTCAATAGCGACCGCCACATTTAAGTTGTTATAGCAACATCGGCACCCCGCTACATCAGGACCTAATATGCCTCCTGTCAGTGTGAGACTGACAGGTAAAATACCCTGCAATACATAAGTATTGCAGGGTATTATAACAACTATCCAACAATTGGATCTTCAAGTCCCTAGTGGGACAAAAAAAAAAAAAGTTACAAAAAAATGTACAAAAGTAAAATGTCAAAATAATAAAATGAAAAAATCGCCCCTTTTCCCTTATAAAGTACTTTATTATTAGAAAAAAATGAAAAAACATCGATAAACTATGCATAATTGGTATCTCCGCGTCCATAGTGGCCTGAACTATAAAAATATAACGTAATTTATCCCGCACGGTGACCGCCATAAAAAAATAATTAAAAAATGATACAAGAATCCCTATTTTTAGTCACTTCAGCTCCCAAATAATTGCATAAATAGGTATCAAAAAGTTGCATGTACCCAAAAATTGTACCAATAAAAACTACAGTTTGTTCCACAAAAAACAAGCCCTCACACAGCTTTCCTGATAGAAAAATAAAAAAGTTGCGGCTCTTAGAATATGGCGACACAAAAACGAAATAATTTTTTTAAAACCGTAAAACATAAAAAACCTATATACATATGGTATCGCCGTAATCACATCGACCCACAGAATAAATTAAATATGTAATTTATAAATTTTAAATTCAGCAAAAAACCTATGGGATCAAAATGCTCACTATACCCCTAGGCAAATTATTTTTAGGGCTGTAGTTTCCCAAATTGGGTAAGTTCTGGGGGGTGTCCACTGTTTTGGTCCCTCAGGGGCTTTGCAAATGCGACATGACACCCGAAAACCAGTTGAGTAAACTTGAGCTCCAAAAGCCAAATAGGTTTCCTTCCCTTCTGAGCCCTGCCATGTGTCCAAACAGCCGTTTATTACCACATATGGGGTATTGCTGTAATCAGGAGAAATAGCTGTACAAATCTTGGGGTGCTTTTTCTTCTTTATTCCTTGTAAAAATTTATAATTTCTAGGTTTTTTGGGAAAAACATTTAGATTTTCCACTAATTCCACTAAATTCAGCAAAAAACCTGTGGGGTTAAAATGCTCACTATACCCCTTGATGAATTCCTTGAGGGGTGTAGTTTGCCAAATGGTGTATTTTTGGGTATGTTTTGGCACTACAAGACCTCTTCAAACCTGACATGGTGCCTAAAATATATTCTAATAAAAAGTAGGCCCCAAAATCCTCTAGGTGCTCCTTTGCTTCTGAGGTCTGTACTTCAGTCCATTACCACACTAGGGCCACATACATATTGAGTTGCGTTTCTCTGGTAAAACCTTTTGTGTTACAGAAATTTTTTTATTAAAATGGATTTTCCGACAAATAAAATACATTTGTAAATTTCCCCTCTACTTTGCTTTAATTCCTGTGAAACACCTAAAGGGTTAAGAAACTTTCTAAATGCTGTATTGAATACTTTGAGGGGTGCAGTTTTTAAAATTTGGTGACTTATGGGGGTTTCTGATATACACCGCGTTCCAAATTATTATGCAAATGTTATTTTTAGCTGATTTTCCTAAATAGTCGATGCAAATGTCAGTCAGTATAATCTTCAAGCCATCAACCGTTGGAGTATAATGCGAATTTTATTGAAAAAATCTCCTAATGATAACATATTTTTTTTTAGAAGTAAAGAACTCAAAATCCACTGTTTCAAATTATTATGCACAACAGAGATCAAAACATTTTAAAGGTTGTAAAGAGAACTAAAATGGTAATTTGTTGAATTTGCCGCATCAGGAGGTCATATTTACAGAAATCAAAAGCTCTTTCAATCAAAAAAAACTTAACAGGCCAAGTTACATGTTAACATAGGACCCCTTCTTTGATATCACTGTCACAATTCTTGCATCTATTGAATTTGTGAGTATTTGGACAGTTTCTGCTTGAATATCTTTGCAGGATGTCAGAATAGCCTCACAGAGCTTCTGTTTTGTTGTGAACTGCCTTCCACCCTCATAGATATTTTGCTTGAGGATGCTCCAAAGGTTCTCAATAGGGTTGAGGTCAGGGAAACATGGGGGCCACACCATGAGTTTCTCTCCTTTTATGCCCATAGCAGCCAATGACACAGAGGTATTCTTTGCAGCATGAGATGGTGCATTGTCATGCATGAAGATAATTTTGCTACGGAAGGCACGGTTCTTCTTTTTGTACCACGGAAGAAAGTGGTCAATCATAAACTCTACGTACTTTGCAGAGGTCATTTTCACACCGTCAGGGACCCTAAAGGGGCCTACCAGCTCTCTCCCCAGGATTCCAGCCCAAAACATGACTCTGCCACCTCCTTGCTGACGTCGCAGCCCTGTTGGGACATGGTGGCCATTCACCAACCATCCACTACTCCATCCATCTGGACCATCCAGGGTTGCACGGCACTCATCAGTAAACAACACGGTTTGAAAATTAGTCTTCATGTATTTCTGAGCCAACTGCAACCGTTTCTGCTTGTGAGCATTGTTAGGGATGGCCGAATAATAGCTTTATGCACACTTGCAAACCTCTGGAGGATCCTACACCTTGAGGTTTGCGGGACTCCAGAGGCACCAGCGGCTTCAAATACCTGTTTGCTGCTGTGCAATGGCATTTTAGCAGCTGCTCTCCTAATCCTATTAATTTGTCTGGCAGAAACCTTCCTCATTATGCCTTTATCTGAACGAACCTGTCTGTGCTCTGAATCAGCCACAAATCTTTTCACAGTACGATGATCACGCTTAAAGAGGCTCTGTCACCAGATTATCAAATCCCTATCTCCTATTGCATGTGATCGGCGTTGCAATGTAGATAACAGTAAAGTGTTTTTTTATTTTAAAACGATCATTTTTGGCCAAGTTATGAGCAATTTAATATTTATGCAAATGAGCCTTTCTAATGGACAACTGGGAGTGTGTTTTCTCTTATTTCCAACTGGGTGTGTATTGTGTTTGTAACATTTGGGCGTGTTTACTTGTTTTACTAGCTGGGCGTTGTGAATAGAAGTGTATGATGCAGACAAACACTTCTATTCACAACTGGTAAAACAAGTAAAACAAGTAAACACGCCCAGATGTTACAAACACAATACACGCCCAGTTGGAAATAAGAGAAAACACACTCCCAGTTGTCCATTAGAAAGGCTCATTTGCATAAATATAAAATTGCTCATAACTTGGCCAAAAATGATCGTTTTTAAAAAAAACAAACTTTACTGTTATCTACATTGCAGCGCCGATCACATGCAATAGGAGATAGGGATTTGATAATCTGGTGACAGAGGCTCTTTAAGTTTTCTTGAAATATCCAATGTTTTCATACCTTGTCCAAGGTATTGCACTATTTCACGCTTTTCGGCAGCAGAGAGATCCTTTTTCTTTCCCATATTGCTTGATACCTGTGGCCGGCTTAATAATGTGGAACGTCCTTCTTAAGTAGTTTTCCTTTGATTGGGCACACCTGGCAAACTAATTATCACAGGTGTCTGAGATTGATTACAATGATCCAAAGAGACCTAAGACACAATACCATACATGAGTTTAATTGAAAAACTAATAATTAAATGTTTATGACACTTAAATCCAATGTGCATAATAATTTGGAACACGGTGTATAAGATCCTCAAAGCCACTTCAGAACTGAACTGGTATCTATAAAAATAGGCTTTGGAGATTTTCTTGAAAATGTGAGAAATTGCTGCTAAAGTTCTAAGCCTTGTAACGTACTAGAAAAATAAAAGGATGTTCAAAAAATGATGCCAACATAAATTAGACATATGGGAAATGTTAATTAGTAACTATTGTGTGTGGTATTACTATCTGTCTTACAAGCAGATACATTTAAATTTAGAAAAATGCTAAGTTTTGCAAATTTTCTCTAAAGTTTGGTGATTTTCACAAAGAAATATTTAATTTATTGATCAAATTTTTTTAACTAACATACAGTACAATATGTCACGAGGAAACAATCTCAGAATCGCTTGGATAGGTAAAAGCATTCCCAAGTTATTACCACATAAATTGACAAATGTCAGATTTGAAAAAATTGGCTGCGTCCACAAGGCCAAAACAGGCTCAGTCCTGAAGGGTTAAGCTAACAATTTTTCATTATCAGCAGGAATAAAAGGAGAAAAAGCACCCAAGAAATTGTAAAGCATTTTCTTCTGAGTACGACAATACCTCATGTGTGGTCATAAACTGCTGTTTGGGAACACGGTAGGCTCAGAAGGGAAGGAACACAATTTGGCTTCTGGAGTACAGATTTTTCTGGATTGGTTTATTGGCACCATGTCGCTTTTGCAAAGCCCATAAGGTACCAGCAGTGCCACATCTACCATGAGGCAAGGTGAGCTGACAGCCTCAGGCGGCGCAGCCTAGCCAAAAGTGGGGGGCGAGATTTTGCACCAGGGACCGACTGGACCGGGGGGAGGGGGCTTATTTTACATAGCAGACGTGCCACATGATGGGCACGTCTGTGAGAACACTCCTCCTCCTCCTCTCTGACGATGTACGCAGCACGCGCCACCAGAGAGGAGCAGGTCTGCAGGAGGAGCACTCTCTCCTCAAGCAAGATGACTAGTGACGAGACGCATGAGGTGAGCGGTGGACTGCTGTGATTACAAACTACCTCCTCTCCCTCTCTCTCCCCCTTTCGTCTGAAGCAGTCGGAACAGAGAAGAGGGGGAGGGGAGAGTTCACAGCCTCAGCGTCTGCAGAGAGGAAGCTCCGTGTCTAGTCCTCCCCTGTGTCCCTCTCCTGTGCCCTCCTCCTCTCCTGTGTCACTCTTCTGTGTCTCCTGTATCCCCTTGCTTCCCTCTCCTGTATAACCCTCCTCCCCTGTGTCCCTCTCCTGTGCCCTCCTCCTCTCCTGTGTCACTCTTCTGTGTCTCCTGTATTCCCTTGCTTCCCTCTCCTGTATAACCCTCCTCCTCTGTGTCCCCCTCCTCTCCTGTGTCCCCTTGCTTCCCTCTACTCTGCCCCCCTCCTCTCGTGTGCTGTGTCCCCCTTATTCTTCTAATAGACCAGCTACTTCTACAGCATGTTATATCTGCTGTCCTGGGATGGGACATGTTGTAAAGCCCCTTCTGCTTCAGGAGACTACATGAGAGATTCTACATAGAAGGTAAGTGTGTGTATGAGTGTGGCCATTCACCAACCATCCACTACTCCATCCATCTGGACCATCCAGGGTTGCGCGGCACTTATCAGTAAACAACACGGTTTGAAAATTAGTCTTCACGTATTTCTGAGCCAACTGCAACCGTTTCTGCTTGTGAGCATTGTTTAGGGATAGCCGAATAATAGCTTTATGCACACTTGCAAACCTCTGGAGGATCCTACACCTTGAGGTTTGCGGGACTCCAGAGGCACCAGCGGCTTCAAATACCTGTTTGCTGCTTTGCAATGGCATTTTAGCAACTGCTCTCCTAATCCTATTAATTTGTCTGGCAGAAACCTTCCTCATTATGCCTTTATCTGAACGAACCTGTCTGTGCTCTGAATCAGCCACAAATCTTTTCACAGTACGATGATGCCGCTTAAAGAGGCTCTGTCACCAGATTATCAAATCCCTATCTCCTATTGCATGTGATCGGCGCTGCAATGTAGATAACAGTAAAGTTGTTTTGTTTTTTTTAAACGATCATTTTTGGCCAAGTTATGAGCAATTTAATATTTATGCAAATGAGCCTTTCTAATGGACAACTGGGAGTGTGTTTTCTCTTATTTCCAACTGGGTGTGTATTGTGTTTGTAACATCTGGGTGTTTGTAACATCTGGGCGTGTTTACTTGTTTTACTAGCTGGGCGTTGTGAATAGAAGTGTATGATGCTGACAAACACTTCTATTCACAACTGGTAAAACAAGTAAAACAAGTAAACACGCCCAGATGTTTGACACATTGGGCTTCATGTTCGTGGTAAAATTTGGTCGATATATTCTGGTGAAAAATTAGAGAAAATTTTGGAAAAATAGAATTTTTCAGAATTTGAATGCATCTTCTTGTAAAACAGACGGTTATACCACCCAAAATAGTTACTAGTTCACATTTCACATATGTCTACTTTAGATTGGCATCATTTTTTGAACATTCTTTTATTTTACTTGGACGTTACAAGGCTTAGAACATAAACAGCAATTTCTCATATTTTTAAGAAAATTTCAAAAGCCTTTTTTTTAAGGTACCTCTTCAGTTCTGAAATGGCTTTGAGGGGCCTATGTATTAGAAACCCTGATAAAACACCCCATTTTAAAAACTAGACCCCTCAAAGTATTCAAAACAGCATTTAGAAAGTTTTTTTTAACCCTTCAGGCATTTCACAGGAATTAAAGCAAAGTGGAGGTGAAATTTGCAAATTTCATTTTTCTTGCTGAATTTAAATTTTATTCAATTTTTTTCTGTAACACAGAAGGTTTTACCAGAGAAACACTACTAAATATGTATTGTCCAAATTCTGCAGTTTTTAGTAATGTCCTACATGTGGCTCAACTGCACTCGTGGAATAAAACACAAGCCCTAGAAGCAAAGAAGCACCTAGTGCATTTTGAGGCCTCTTTTTTATTAGAATATATTTTAGGCAGCATGCCAGGTTTGGAGAGGTGTTGAGGTGCCAAAACAGTAGAAATCCCCCAATAAAGACCCCATTTTGGAAACTACACCCCTCAAGGAATTCATTTATGGTTGTTGTTACCATTTTGACCGCACAGTTTTTTCACAGCACCTATTTGAATTGGGCTGTGAAATTAAAAAAATGTTATTTTTTCCAATAAAATGTAATTTGTGATCAAAATTTCTTATTTTCACAGGTAGGATAAAGAGAAAAGAGCCACGGCGCCACTTGGTGTGGATCAAAGAAGGTGAGGTGAGAATAGGAGGAGATATATATGCTCACCGTGAGGTTTAGAAGAGTTCAGCGCTGGGGTCCACGGGGTAGCTGCTGCCAGATCCGAGCCGGTTACCGAGGTGACCGCTTGGGTACGAGAGATGCAGGTAAAAACAAATGGATCTATGTCGGCGCTCCTGCTTAATGTGGACAAGGTAAGTATCCAGAGGTCAAGTTTGAGTTTACTAAAACTGTTTAATCGCAACGCATTTCAGCGCCGAACTGGCGCTTTCATCAGGCATCCGACATTACGCCGACATAGATCCATTTGTTTTTACCTGCATCTCTTATTTTCACAGGGAACAAAATACCCCATTTTGTTGCTCAATTTGTCCTTAGTGCGTCAATACCCCATTTGTGGTGATAAACTGCCGTTTGGGCCCATGGGAGGGCTCAGAAGGAAAGGAGCGCAATGTGTTTGTTGGAGTCCAGATTAGCTGGATTGGTTTTCGGGTGCCATGTCGCATTTGCAGAGCCCCAGAGGTATCAAAGCAATGGAAACCCACCAGAAGTGACCCTATTTTGGAAACTACACCCCTCAAGGAATTCAAATATGGTTGTTGTTACAATTTTTACCTCACAGTTTTTTCACAACACCTATTTGAATTGGGCTGTGAAATGAAAAAAATTTAATTTTTTCCAATAAGATGTCTTTTTTTATCAAAATTTCTTATTTTCACAGGGAACAAAATACCCCATTTTGTTGCCCAATTTCTTCTGAGTGCAGCAATACCCCATTTGTGGCGATAAACTGCCGTTTTGGCCCATGGGAGGCCTCAGAAGGGAAGGAGCGCTGAGTGTTTATTGGAGTGCAGATTTTGCTGGTTTGGTTTTCGGGTGCCATGTCGCATTTGCAGAGCCCCAGAGGTATCAAAGCAATGGAAACCCACCAGAAGTGACCCCATTTTGGAAACTACATCCCTCAAGGAATTCATTTATGGGTAATGTGACCATTTAGACCCCATAGTTTCTTCACAGAACTTATTTGAATTGGGCTGGGAATTAAAAAAAAAATAAAAATTTCCAATAATATGTTGTTTTGGTTGAAAATGTCTTATTTTCACAAGAAACAAAATGTCCCATTCTGTTGCGCAATATGTTCTGAGTGCCGCAATACCCCATTTGTGGTGATAAACGGCGGTTTGGGCCCATGGGAGGGCTCGGAAGGAAAGGACCACCATTTGGCCTACTTGGGATTTTCTGGTGCGAAGTCATGTATGCAGAAGCCCCTGAGGTACCAGTACAGTTGAAACCCGCAAGAAGTGACCCCGTTTTAAAAACTACACCCTTAAGGCATTTATCTAGAGGTGTAGTGAGCATTTTGACCGGAGACATACACCCCATAAACAGTAATGTGGGTTCTCCTGGTTACGGCAATACCCTACATGTGGCTGTCATCAGCTGCCTGGGTACACAGCAGAGCCCAGAGGGGAAAGACGAGGGGGGATAAGCTGTGCAGAGTACATCAGGGTAAGTAAAATTGGGGTAAATTATAAACCAAGGGATGTATGATAAATTTTAAAACACTCTTTCATACAGAGCCCTTTTTTTTCGGGACACGTGTCACATTGATATATGGTGTCCTCCCTTATCCACCTCTTATAGCAGACTTTGCACCTCTTTTGACATTTTTCCCTTCTTGCCAGTTTGGGGAACTTCTCCTGGAAAGTGATGCCCTGGTACGATGTGTGTGGCCTTGCTTCCAGAAGTACTGGGTGCCCCCGCCCCCTACAGATTAGGTTCTTAAAAATCACCTCTTGAAATTCCAGGAAAGTTCCCCTCTGGCCTGCACATCGACGTAGCACGTACACATTGTACAAAGCCATGTGTATGATGTGCACGGCCAGCTTCTTATACCACACCGCATGGCGCTGTAGGGCTTCAGGATTGGATCTAACAAGTCCACCCCTCCCATGTACCTATTGTAGTCCAGGATGCAGTCTGGTTTGGGGGTCTCTGTACTGGTACCTCGTACAGGTACATGGGTGCACCAAATCCCACACAGTTTTTGCATTAACTCCCAGTAAGGGGGGGCATTCTGGGGGCTGAATACTGCTGTCCTTCCCTTCATATATCCTAAATCTGTAGGTATACCCTGATGCACTCTCGCACAGCTTATACATCTTCACGCCATACCTTGCCCTCTTACCCGGCAGGTACTCGCGGAATTGAACCCTCCCTTTAAAATGTACCAAGGACTCATCAATAGAAATGCTTGGGAAAACCGGGCACTGAAACGGTCTAATAGGGGTCTCCGTTTATACAAACGGTCAAAACTGGGGTAATCTCGGGGTGGGCACGGCTCATTATCCGTATAATGTAAGAAGGGAAGTATTGCCTAATTTATTTATTTTTTTAGGTTACAGTTCAGTTCTGAAGTTGCTTTGAGGGGCCCATATATTAGAAACCCCTATCAAACACCTCATTTTAGAAACTAGACCCCTCAAAGTATTCACCACAGCATTTAGAAAGTTTATGAACCCTTTAGGTGTTTCACAGGAATTTAGAGCAAAGTAGAGGTGAAATTTACATTTATTTTTTTTGTCAGATAATCCTCTTTATACCATTTTTTTGATAACACAAAAGGTATTATCAGAGAAACACAACTTAATACGTATTGCCCAGATTCTGCAGTTTTGAGAAATATCCCACATGTGGCCGTAGTGCGGTAATGGACTGAAGCACTGGCCTCCGCAGCAAAGGCGCACCTAGTGGATTTTGAGGCCTCTTTTTTACTAGGCACCATGTCCGGTTTGAAGAGGTCTTGTGGTGCCAAAACAGTGGAAACCCCCCAAAAGTGACCCCATTTTGGAAACTAGACCACTTGAGGAATCCATTGTAGTTTTCTTGGGGTGCATGCAGCTTTTTGATCAGTTTTTATTCTATTTTTAGGTGGCGTTGTGACTAAAAAACAGGAATTCTACTATTGTTTTTTTATTCTATTTTTTTTGCAGCGTTCACCGTGCGCTATAAATGACATATTCACTTTATTCTGCGGGGCGATACGATTACGGCGATACCAGATGTTTATATATTTTTTTTATGTCTTATGGCGTTTGCACAATAAAATAAGTTTTGTAAAAAATCATTCACTTTTTGTGTTACCTTATTCTAAGAGCCAGAACGTTTTTATTTTTCAATCAATAAAGCCGTGCGAGGACTTATTTTTTGCGTAACGAACTGTAGTTTCGATCAGTACCATTTTTAGGTACATGCAACTTTTTGATCTCTTTTTATTCCATTTTTTGGGAGGTGAAGTGACCAAACAATTGTGATTCTGATACGGTTTATTATTATTTTCTTTTACGGCGTTCACCTCGCGGGATAAATAATGAAATAATTTTGTAGTTCAGGCAGTTATGGACGCGGTGATACTAATTATGTATAGTTTATTTGTTTGTTTATATATTTTTATTAATAATAAAGGACTGATAAGGGAAAAGGGGGGAATTTTACTTTTATTACTTTTAAATCTTTTATTTTCTTATTTTTACACATCTTTTTTTAACTTTTTTCTTACTTTATTACTTTGTCCCATTAGGGGACTTGAGGGCAGGAGGCCCTGATCGCAATTCTAATACACTGCACTACATGCGTAGTGCAGTGTATTAGAGCTGTCAGCTACTCACTGACAGCAAGCATAGTGGGTCCTGACTTTATCAGGACCCACTAGGCTTCCGTCGATGGCATAGCCGGACGCCATTGTTTGGTGTCCGGTTGCCATAGTCACCATCGCCGGCCGCTATCGTGTAGCAGGCCGGCGATGGCAGCTTAACCCCTAAAAAGCCGCAATCTCTATTGAACGCGGCTTTTAAGGGGTTAATCAGCGGGGACACAGCGATCGGTCCCCACTGTAGGAGCTGCGGCAGCTGCTGTACAAGACAGCAGCTGTCACAGCTCCTGTATGTGTCGGGAGGACGGCCGAAACGGCCGTTACTCCCAAGACGTACTATTAGGTCATGGAGCGCGAACGATACTGCTGCCATGACCTAATAGTACGTCCAGGAGCGGGAAGGGGTTAAAGAGGCTCTGTCATCACATTATAAGTGGCCTATCTTGTCTATAATGTGATTAGCGATGTAATGTGGATTACAGCAGTGTTTTTTATTTAGAAAAATTATCATTTTTGACGGAGTTATGACCTATATTAGCTTTATGCTAATGAGTTTCTCAATGGACAACTGGGCGTCTTTTACTTTTTGACCAGTCACCATTCATGGCAGTGATCAGCGGTGGATGTCACTTCAGAGGTAAGATGCCACTATGAATCGAGCATATGAAATAGAGTCATAAAGTACCTGTGGTTTTGTGCATTTAAGCCTAAAAGTCCACTCGGCTTCTTTGCATAACAAATAATTATCCAAATTGCCACCTCTCGGTGGCGGGCGGATTTTCTCTATGCCTTGAAATTTGAGGCAACTCTGATCTCCTCCATGACTTTGCCAAACGTCTCTGGCTAAGGGACGATTTTCTTCTCTCAGGATGTTTCCTATGTGGTCCAAGATATGTCTCCTAAATTGGCGGATTGTCTTCTTCCCCACATAGTTAAATGACCAATTACACTACCCTTGATGTCTTGCAACTGACAAAGTCCCAATTTCAGTATTCATTTCCCGTGGTAACACTCTTAAAGGTTTTACCTGTAACAAATTATTGGCAGGCCTTACATGAGCCACACTGATAAGTACCCTTGATATTGCTATGACCCAACCACATTGTATTACTGCTCTGGGGGGCCAGATAGCTTCTACCAAGGCAATCCCTCAAGTTACGGCCTCTACGGTATGTCTCCGTTGGTCTCGATGTCACCACTTCACTCAAATCTGGGTCCAGTTTAAATATTCTCCAATATGACTTTAAGACCTTCATTACACATTTAAATTCACAGTCAAAGGTACCTATCATCCAAAGGATACCATCATTTCTATCACATGGTTGTGGGACCAGTAGGTCCATTCAATATGAAGCCACTACATGATCATGTGCACCACTAAGAACAGTTTTTTGGTACCCCGCCTCAAAAACCTGTTCTCCAAATCATCCGCCTTCACATTAAATTCAGATAAAGAGGAGCAGTTTCTCCGAACTCAAAGAAACTGACCCTTAGGGATACCACATTTAAGGGGACCTGGGTGATGACTTCCCCAGGAAAGCAGACTATTAGTGGCTGTAGATTTTCTGAACACACTGGAGGATAACTTTCCCACCTTGTCAATGTTGATAGACAGATCCCATAAAGATATCGTCAATATACCTCAACCAGAGTGTCCAATTCTCCATCTCCTCAGTGAACTCAACCTGTTCTTCTCACCAGTCCAGGAGCACATTGGCATAAGTGAAGGCTGTTGTTCTCCCCATTGCCATGCCCCTGAGCTTATGGTAAAAACGTCACTCTAAAAGGAAAAAATTCCTTTGTAAGATGAAGTCCAGAAGACAAAACAAATTTATTATGCCGCTCTAGGCATACCCCTCTAGTCCCAAGAAAGTGGCGAACAGCTCCATACCCATTGTCGACTGGAATGGAGCTATACAACGCCTCAACATCGAGGTTGGCTAGCAAAGTACCAGGAATAAGCTGTAAATCCTCAATGCATCTCAGTACATCCATGGTGTCTTTGACATATGAGGGCAATGCCAGGACAAAGGGTCTCAACACAGTATCAACAATAAGTGCTGATTCCATGGGAAATTCTACCGATATCGGAGACAATAGGTCGGCCCCTTTAGGCAAACAATAGAATGTAGCTCTCTGAGAACAGGTTAGTTTTAAAACAGCCATTTCCCTTTTGCTGATCAAAGTTTCTTGAAGGGCTTGATTCAGGACCTCTTTCAGCTCCTTTGTAAAGATAGCTGTAGGATCTTAGTCCAAGGTTCTATAGCTTTCCCCATTGGATAAAATTTCCAACCGCCTGTTTTTATACTGTGACCTATCAAGAATGACAATGTTTCCCCCCTTGTCAGAGGGCTTGATTATTATTGAGTCATCTTTTTCTAATTCCAGTAAAGATTTCAAATGGGTCTTTTTCAAATTGCTATATCTAGGGTCACCTACCATCATTTCTGACAGACCCTCCACCACCATTTCCTCAAAAATGTCAATGTACTGGTAACAACTGAGAGGTATGTGGACCCACTGTGCCACTCCGCCGTAACAGAGCAGCTGCTGATCAACAAAATCAATGGCACTTATAGAGGTGAAAGTACCTGGATAGTCAGATGTGGGTTTGTGCAGGACAATGGAACTTGGCTAGGACACCGAACAGGAGTAGTGCAGTCGTCTCAGACTCTGGACTTGGCTAGGACACCAGGCAGGAGTAGTGCCATTGTCACGGACACTGGACTTGGCTAGGACTCCAGGCAGGAGTATTGTAGTCTTCACTGACCCTGGACTTGGCACAGGCACTGGACACAGATTGTGAAGTCGCCACGGACACTCGACTTGGCACAGGCACCGGACACAGAAACTGGATACAGGATTGGGTTTCAGGACTTGGGATACGGGACACAGGATATACACTGGGAAGATACAACAGGAGCTAGGGCCAGGAAGCAGAGTGCACCAGCGTCCGCGGGGAGGAGGAGGGAGACGCTGGCATGGAGTGCAGGTAAGCTGACGGCCACCAGGGAAGGGGAGATGGCAATTGGCAGCGGCCATCGGCACAACAGTGCCCCCCTTATGCCCCCTCTTCTTAGGACCAGAGAGTAGGAGGAATCTTTGGTGAGCGTAGGGGCATCAATGTTCTTTTCAAGTTCCCACGACCTCTCCTTAGGACCAAACCCCTTCCAGTCCACCAGATAGAAGGTCTTCCCTCCTACCTTCTTGTAGTCCAGAATCTCCTTTACCTCAAGATATCTGAAGCAGCACTGGGAGAAATTGCGGAGCCAGGGTATTTTCTGTATCGGTTCAGGACCACAGGCTTCAGGAGGGACACGTGGAACGAGTTGGGAATTTTGAGAGTAGGTGTTAATCTGTTGCAGGACTACAAAAGGACCGAGAAATCTGAGAGTGGATTTGTAGGAGGGGTCTTCAGACTAATATTTTTTGAAGACAACCAGACTTTGATTCCGGGAGGAAACTGAGGAGGAATTCTTCTTTTCCCATCAGCATCTTTCTTCATGCGATCCACTGCCTGCAGGATCGCAGAATTGTTTTGCTGCCAGATGTGAAGAAAGCTTCCGAAAGAAGAATTCTGCAGGCAGAGATGTAGCCGACACAGGAATAGGAACACGTGGATGTTGGCTGTAAACAATGAAGAATGGAGAAGAGGCAGTAGACTCACTCGTGTGATTATTATAAGAGAATTCAGTCCATGGAAGAAGATGCACCCAATTGTCGTGTTGAACAGACACAAATTGCTGAAGATAATTTTCTAGCGCTTGATTAATTCTATCAACTTAGCCGTTAGATTGTGGGTAATAAGCAGAGGAAAAGTCCAGTTTCACCTCCAAATTTTACACAGGGCTCTCCAGAATTTACACTTAAATTAAAAACCCAGATCAGACACGATATGAAGGGGTAGTCCGTGCAGACAAAAAATATGCTGAACAAACAATTTTGCCAGACGAGGAGCTGAGGGAAGGCCAGACAGAGGGACGAAATGTGTCATTTTAGAAAAGCGGTCCACCACGACCCAGATAGTGGTACATCCAGCAGAAGGAGCAAAGTCTGTTATAAAATCCATGGCAATATGTTGCCGGGGACCATCAGGAACAGGCAGAGGTTGGAGCAGACCTGCCGACTTGGAATGGGTAGCCTTGTTTTGGTACACACTGAGACATAGCGCACAACATCTTTAGGCAGCGTGGGCCACCAGTAGTGACAAAAAATAAAGTCCCGAGTCTTATGGACACCAGAGTGTCCAGCCAACTTGAAATTATGACCCCAGATGAGATTTTTCTTTCTGTCGGCAGGATGAACAAAAAGTTTTTTCCAGGAGGAATGTCTCTAATCTGCAGAGGGTAAACAGAAATAATCCTAGAAGGATCAATGATGTGTTGAGGGTCCTCTTCAGTGTCATCTGTCTCAAACAACCGAGACAGGGCACCGGCTTTTATATTTTTATCTGCAGTACGGACATGAAGTAGGAACTGGATCCTGGCAAAGAACAGTGACCATCTAGCTTGATGATGGTTCAGTTGTTGTGCAGACTGTAAATACGTGAGATTTTTGTGATCGGTGTAGATGATGATGTTAGGAAACGTCCGTCACTTTAAGGTTGTCATGACTACTAGCCAAGTTCTGGGTGGCCCTGGTTTTTGATGCAGAGTCAATCTCATTTCTCTATAAATACTGGGAAGACCCCAGCAGTTGGCAGGCACGTAATGGATACAAAAAGGAGCTAGGTGTACCGAGGTACACTGAAAGCCAATTTCCCAACTGCTGACTGATATTATTAAAAAATAACTTTTAATGATTTTACCACTAAGAATGTCCAGGTGGACATAAACACTGTATACGAACAATTTAAAAGTTATAGCCGATATTGCTGCCACACACGCTCAGTTTACACTCCGTCTGCATGTATTGCCAGACAGAGCACAGAGTGCTAGAAGTTGTCCAGTGACAAATATGACAGCTGAATAGCTGCAGGCTGCCGTACTGGGACGGATTCAAGTTTAATTCAAAATTGGATTCGTGTGCTGGATTTGCTAGACAAATGGGCTGTTTAAAACAATGAATTTAGCCCCCCCGACATGTTTCGCTGTCAACACAGCGTCCTCAGGGGATCAAAATGGGGCTAGTAAGCGCGTGTACGTGTTGTTACTTCCTTTAAAAACTTCCATTTCATAATTCACAGTGTCCACCTGTGTCGGAACCAATGGAGTGTCGATTACGAGGACGAGCCTCCACATCCTAAGATTGACAAGAGAGTTAGCCAATGTAAGGGCTATATCGGTGTAGCCAACAAGAGTGCGCCAAATGCGCATGGGCACTGTGTCCAGAATCGGACACAGTAAATATTTGCTACTCCTCTGGTTCTCTTAGCGGCGCATGGGCACTGTGTCCAGAATCGGACACAGTAAAAATTAGCTACTCCTCAGATTCTCTTGGCGGCGCATGCGCATTTAGAGACCGATCGGACTTAGTCAATTTTGACATCTATGGAATACTCATTTGGTTCTCTTAGCAGCGCTTGCGCATTAAGAGACCGATCGGACTTAGTCAAATTTGACATTTATAAGATTTGTAAGCATATGTCTTGGATCGCATAGCCTACAGAGGAGATAACGTGGAGCGCATTTGCGCACTAGGGACATGGAGGGACTAAGATGATTTTTATAATACAGATCTGGATAAATAGCAACATTAATAAGTCTCATTAATTAACTTAACTTAACCAAATCAAACGGATATATGGATAAGTTCACGTCACTGGATGCCTGGATAGGAGATCGAATGGGAATCAGGTATGTATTCCAATATGTATATACATTGTTTGAACTCCAGATACGTGTATAAGAATAATGTCCAGATGCTTGTATAAATCCAAAGGGGTGGTTTATTCGGAAGAAGAAAGGAAAAGGAAGATAAATAGTGGTGCACAAGGGTATGTAAATTAGAAGGGTATGTGGAGAGATACGCTGTTATTTTAATAGATAGAAATGTAAGATTTCTAATTCGCTATCTAGCGAGTGATTAGAAAGTAATCTATCTGACATTTGAGATCATAGAAAACTATAGGAAGGCAACAAAAGTGAAGCCCTCATTCAGTCCATTAGGGCTCAATGATCCAAGCCTATGGATCCATTTGGCCTCTTCTTGTAGAAGTTTTTTATCAAGGTTGCCTCCCCTAGGGCCCAGTTTAACTTGGGCGATACCCCAAAATTTCAGGGCATTAATGTCACCTTGATGATGGAATCTAATATGTTTAGATAAAGGTGTATCTTCTTTTGTGTTAATTGTACTTTTATGTTTGGAAATTCTTCTACGGAGTTGTTGAATAGTCTTACCCACATATAGTTTTGGGCAGGGACACCGTGCTGCATAAATGATACCACTGCTTTGACAGTTTATAAATTGTCTAATAGTAAACATCTTGCCGTCACTTGGGTTTACAAAAGTTTTGGTTGTCGGCATTAAAGGACAGAAAGAACACCTGCCACATGGAAAGGATCCCTGTACTGGGGGTGGAAGCCAACTCGTATGTGACGTGGAAGGTTTGGAGTAGTGGCTATGTATCAGATGTTCACGGAGGTTCTTACCTCTCCTATAGGTAATGTTGGGAATACTAGAAATAATATCACAGAGGTCAGCATCTGTCTGCAGAATAGACCAGTGCTTTTTAAGAATGTCTTTAATCTGATGTGAGCAGTTGTCAAAGTTCCCTATGCATCTAATAAGGGAAGATGGTTCAGTATTAACGGACTTCGATCTATTAGTCTCCCTTGTACCATGAAGTAGTTCGTCCCTCGACGTTGCCCTAGCTCTAGCATAAGCTCTATGCAGAGTTTTTTTTGGGTATCCTCGCGCAAGAAATTTATTGTATAGGATATCACATTCCAGTTGGAAGGTAGCGTCTTCCGAGCAGTTTCTTTTAGCTCTTAAATATTGCCCAATAGGAATGCCTTTTTTGAGGGCCGGAGGATGAAAACTTCCCCAATGCAAGAAACTGTTGGTTGCAGTCTCTTTTCTAAAAATTTGGGTTTGGACAGCCCCACCAGGATCCAGGGTAATTTTTAGGTCCAAAAAATTAATTTCTTTTGTGTGTATAGTATAAGTGAATTTCATCCCGATTTGGTTGTTATTAATGATGTCCATAAAGTCAGAGAAAAGGTGGGGATCCCCCTCCCAAAAAACAAGTATGTCATCTATATATCTTCCCCAAAAGAGTATGTGACAAGTGAAAAAAAGTAAATCATCGTTAAAAATTAAAGTGTCCTCCCACCACCCTAAAAATAAATTTGCGTATGTGGGTGCACAAACAGTGCCCATGGCTGTACCTTTAAGTTGGTGATAAAATTTGTTGTCGAAAAGAAAATAATTATGTGTAAGTAGGAATTGTAATAAAGATAGTGTGAAATTATTATGTGCCTGAAACTGAGTCCCCTTAGTGCTCAAAAAGTGTCAAACAGCATTGAGGCCCAGATCATGATTGATGTTCGTGTACAATGACTCGACATCAATGCTGGCTATTAGTGTCGTGGAAGAGACATTAATACCCTGTATCCTGGTGAGGGTGTCTTTGGTATCTCGTAAGTATGAGGGTAGGGCTGTAACAAAAGGAGATAGAATTTCGTCGACATATGTACTAATGCCCTGCGTTAAATTATCATTACCGGAGACAATTGGTCTACCAGGCAATGGTGTCGCGTTTTTATGTATTTTTGGCAAGGCATAAAAAGTTGCCAAAGTAGGGGTAGAGTTATACATGGATTTAAATTCCTCCAGTGAAATCAAGCTACTTTCTCTTGCATCATTTAGAAGGATATGTAATTCAGATAAGTATCGTTCAGTCGGATTACCGTCCAGTATTTTGTATGTGGATACATCATTGAGAAGTCTGTGGACCATGGCGACATAGTCTAATCGATTAAGGATGACAACATTGCCCCCTTTGTCAGAAGGTTTGAATATAACTTCCTCATTTTTGCTAAGTTCTTCCAATGCTATTTTCTCTGATTTACTGAGATTGCTACAAATTTTTGGTTTGCTCAGTTGAAGTTTCTTTAAGTCTGCACTGACCATTTTGACGAATATATCAATATGTGGATATTGTGAGATGGGAGGTGTTAATCGTGACTTGGGTCGTAGTGTAGAAAAGGGGCCCGTGGCCCTATCAACAGTGTATTCATTTTCCTTCGACAAATCTTCTAGTGCACGTAGAGTGGTAAGTTCAGTGTGATTTAAAGATGGAGTGTCATCAAATTTGTGCTTAAAAAATTTATGTAAGGCAAGTTTTCTTGCAAACAAATTAATGTCTTTGGTCCACATAAATTCGTCAAAATTTGGAGTGGGAGTGTATGATAGACCTTTGTGTAACAATAGATTTTGCTGCGGATTCAGTTGAAATTCTGATAGATTTATTAATTGCATACCATCTGGGCGGCATGTGCCGCTATGTATTATTTGGTCTGGCTCCACGGTGTCTTGTGCGTTCCTAAAAAAGGAATCACAGGAAAAGTATTGGTTGGTACTGAGATTTGAAGACCCATATTTCCAGCATTCACAGTATTCCTCAAAGGGCCGTCTATATGTTTCCCTACGGGAAATGGAGTATTGGGTGTCCCTATTGGGGGTATGTGAGATGCTGATGATATTATGGAGGTAGCCTGTGCAGAGGAGGAAAACGAGGAAGCAGTCCGTTGCCCGTTGTATGCTGGCCATAATGTAGAAGTTCCCTTAGGACCAATAGATGTCCTTTTCGATGGATTATATTTTCTATTTTTTAATTTCCGTTTCGCTCCCAGTCTATTATCGTCAGGAGGTATCCTTGATTCCTCGTTACCAGACACATCCGACTCAGAGATGTCTATAGATCTGTTATCACGATTTTGATATGGAGCAGGAGGGGCACGACTGCGATATGTATATATTTGGCCTGTGTCAAAGTCTCTGCGGTCTCTGATATATTTTCTATGCTTTCTCTCCTTTATTTCTCTCTGTAGGTACTCAATATTTTTTTGTAACTTTATTTCACATTCACTATATTCTGGAGTTGAACTGAAACTCTGAATATCATGAATTTCTTTTTCTAACTGTGAGCCTACTTTGAGAAGATCTTTTTTCTCAAAGTCCAAAAGGTATTGCATTAAACGTAGGGAGCTTTCAGTTAGTATTTGCTCCCATCCCTTAATGAAGTTTGTATCACTGCGTTTGATCCCCTGGGGACGCTGTGTTGACAGCGAAACATGTCGGGGGGGCTAAATTCATTGTTTTAAACAGCCCATTTGTCTAGCAAATCCAGCACACGAATCCAATTTTGAATTAAACTTGAATCCGTCCCAGTACGGCAGCCTGCAGCTATTCAGCTGTCATATTTGTCACTGGACAACTTCTAGCACTCTGTGCTCTGTCTGGCAATACATGCAGACGGAGTGTAAACTGAGCGTGTGTGGCAGCAATATCGGCTATAACTTTTAAATTGTTCGTATACAGTGTTTATGTCCACCTGGACATTCTTAGTGGTAAAATCATTAAAAGTTATTTTTTAATAATATCAGTCAGCAGTTGGGAAATTGGCTTTCAGTGTACCTCGGTACACCTAGCTCCTTTTTGAATCTCATTTCTCTGTCTGCATCCTATCAGGGCCAAGGGTGGAGTATTTGAATCTGTTCAGTTTGTTTCATTGTTGCTTCTGATTTCTTGTGTTTGCATGTGTCTGATCAAGCTCCTGTTTTGTCCCTGTATCACCTTGACTGTTTGGACTCTTTGAACTGGACCTTGGCTTTGCCTTTCAATTTTTCCTCTGCTCACTGATTTGGACATTCTGCTCTCGGCTGGTTTTGACCTCTGCAAGTCCTGGTACTCTTCTGTTTTGCGATTTGGACTTTTAGTATCTCCTGGTTGTGAACTCTACTTGCTGATTACCCCTCTGGCTTGTCTGGTTATCCGTTCTGGTATTTCCTGCATTGCACCTCCTGTCCAACACCGTAGTCTATAAAAGCAACCTGAGTTCTATGCAGCCAAATCCAAACTGTCTTGCTCTGTTGAAGACCATAGAGTAGCCTTAGACTCTGCTGACCAGAGTTGTGACGGACTTGAGGTAGCTGATTTACCAGACAGTCTCCATCTGCCTTTGGGGAATTGCTCGTATAGCAATTCCATAAATGTACACTCTGGTAAATTGCTCAAGTAGTGATTCCTTGACAGATAATAGGATGAACAGCCCCCTCTAGCAGGTGACTCCACTCTTCTAAGGCTAATTTGACGGCCAGTAACTCCAGGTCCCCAATGGATCAGTTGCGCTCAGCAGGAGAGAAGAGTTTAGAGAAGAAGCCACAGGATACTGCCTTACCCTTGGAGTTTCTTTGAAAAAGAAGTGCTCCAGCACTAATGGAAGAAGCGTCAAACTCCAACGAGAACTGCTGTGATACATTAGGATGGTGAAGAACGGAAGCTCAAGTAAAGGCGTTTGGTGAATGCTGACTCTGCCTCAGGGGTCCAGGCCTTAGCATACACTCCCTTCTTGGTGAGAGCTGAGATTGGGGCAGTAAGAGACCAGAAGTTTGGGATGAATTGACAGTAGAAATTTGTGAATCCAAGAAATCTCTGTATAGCACGGAGACATTGAGGACGTGGCCACTCTAAGACGGACTTCACTTTCTTCGGATCCATTTGTGGAGTCCACGATCTGAGAATATATAGCCCAGGAAGGGCAAGGATCTACTTTAGAATACGCATTTCTCGAGTTTGGCGTAGAGGTTATTCCCCCTTAACTTCGATAGGACTTGGCGAACATGCTTCTGATGCGTCGTCATATCTGGTGAGTAAATCAAGATGTCCTTCAGATAAACCACCACACAGGCATACAGTAGATCCCGGAAGATGTTGTTTACAAATTCCTGAAACACAGCTGGAGCGTTCACAGTCCAAAGGGCATCACGAGATATTCATAGTGACCGTCTCGGGCGTTGAATGCGGTTTTTCATTCGTCACCTTTATGGATACGGATCAGGTTATAGGCACCGCATAGATCCAGCTTTCTGAAATTTTTGGCCTCCCCAATTCTGTCAAAGAGCTCGGAGATGAGCAGCAAGGGGTACTTGTTTTTAACAGTGATTTGGTATAGACCACGGTAGTGGATACATGGTCGGAGAGATCATCTTTCTTTTCTACAAAGAAGAATCTGGCTCCGACTGGAGAAGTAGACTTCCTAAAAAAAACCCTCTCCAGATTCGCCGACACGGCTTGGGTTTCAGGCAAGGAAAAGGATAAACCCGTCCACGAGGAGGAGAAGATTCACGGAGAAATTCAATAAGACAATCGTAGGGACAATGGGGAAGAAGGACCTCAGCCTCTTGCTGAAGACATTCCGCAAAACAGACATACTGTGGTGGTAGTCCAGAGAGTGACTGGGGCATCGGGGACAGAACAGGATGTACATGATGCAGGCAGCGGTGAAGACATTGGGATCCCCACTGGAGGACCTCTCTGGAAATTCCAGTCGAGGACAGGAGCACCTTGGTGAAGCCATGGCAGTCTAAACAGGATAGGGTTAATAGCTTTCGGTAGGACATAAAAAGCTATTTGCTCCATATGTAGAACTCCCGCTTCTAACTTCAGAGGTTTAGTGACGTAAAGAATCGGATCTGGCAGGGGTTGACCAGAGGTTTCTCTAAAGGTATTGTGGGCAAGTGGAGATGGTTTACTAAGGCCTGGTGGATGAAGTTCGCAGCCGCTTCAGAATCCAGATAAGCAGAAGTACAGTGCGATTCTTCACCAGTGGAGATTGTCACAGGAATAATTAGTTTGGGAGAGAATTTTGCAGTTGGCGTCAATCCACCTAGGGTAGTCTCTCCTATCAACCCTAGGTGCTGGAGTTTCCTGGCTTCTGGGGCATTGGCACACAAAATTACCCTTGTGGCCACAGTACAGACATAATCCTGCTGAACATCTGTGCTGCCGTCCTGGTCAGACGGTCTGAGTCTGTCTACCTGCATAGGCTCTTCAGGAGAAACACCCGGAGGAGGCGGTAGGGGTCTCTGGAAATTAAGCGCCAGTTTGTAGGACCTTTTTTTGCGACAAATTTCTTGGGCGTGTTCTTGGAATCTCATGTCGATCCATGTAGCCAGCTTAGGGCATCCAAGGTGGACGGAAGGTCACGAGCTGTCAGCTCATCCCTTATTTGAGGAGCTAGTCCTTGGCAAAAGGTTGCCACCAAGGCCTCATTATTCCAGGCAAGCTTCGCTGCCAAAGTACGGCAGTGGATAGCATAGTCAGAAGAGAAGCAGCTTCAGAAGATTGTCGTTCCGGTTCTTGAAATACAGTACAAAAAGTCTCCACAAACAAGTGTAGGTTTGAAGATTCCAGACCCTCACATTCCCAGATAGCGTTCGTCCATGCCAGGGCTTTGCCAAAGAGGATAGAGACAATGAAAGCAACTTTGGTCACATCAAAGGGGAAAAGATGAGCGTGTAAGTGAAAATGGATCTTGCACTGGTTGATAAAGCCTCTACAGGTTTTTGAATCTCCATTGTAATGAGCAAACTGTAACAACTGGCAGGTATGTGGACCCACTGGGCCACTCCGCTGTTACAAGCAGCTGCTGATCAACAAAGTCAATGGCAGTCAGAGGGGTGAAAGTACCTGGATAGCCACAAGTGGGTTTGTGCAGGACAATGGAACTTGGCTAGAATACTGGACAGGAGTAGTGCAGTCATCTCAGACACTGGACTTGGCTAGGACACCAGGCAGGAGTAGTACAGTGGTCGCAGGCACTGGACTTAGCTAGGACACCAGGCAGGAATAGTTCAGTTGTCACGGACAATGGACTTGGCTAAGACACCAAGCAGGAGTAAAGCAGTCGTCATGGACACTGGACTTGGCTAGGACACAAGGCAGGAGTTTTGCAGTTGTCACAGACACTGGACTTGGCACAGGCACTGGATACAGATGGTGAAATCGTCACGGGCACTCGACTTGGCACAGGCACTGGACACAGATACTGGATACGGGATTCAGGATATGGGATACAGGATACAGCTAGGAACCATTTGCAAGACAAACGCTGGGAAGAATTAACATTGCTCAGGCACTAGGGCAGAGGGCATGTCAGGCTATAGAGCCCAGGGTGTACCGGGATAGGCTGGGGAATCTTTTAGTGGTGCGTCGGCTGGCCCTTTAAGAGACCACCACAATGTCTGCACCCTACGGGGTGCCAAGTACCAAGCAGACCATGCCGGCATCCCTATGGAGGAGGAGGGAAATGTCGGCAAGGAGTGCAGCTAAACTGACGGCCACCAGGCGAGGGGAGATGGAGGTGGTCAGCGGCCGTCGGCACAACAGTGTTGAGTGTCAAAAACAGGGGGTGATTTTGTGCTTTTACGGCTCAAGTTAGTAAGTGGGCCCATCCCGACTTTACTCTGTCTAATCTGCCATAAATCCTGTAGCAGACATAGATTAGGAAGATCGAGTTCATCGATTCCAAAATCACGACATTTATTCCTATCCACAATTTTCATGATTTTAGCCCATCTTAATTTTCTAGTGAAAAGGGCTACATCTTTGACCCATGTAAATAAATCGGGACAAAAGATAGACCTTTTGATAGTAATTCAGTATCATACTGAGTAAGCACCCTACTGGAAAGATTTATAATCTATAAATTGTCTTGTAATTTGGGTGGTATAGTCGTGTTCACTGAGGAGAATTTGATATCATAGGTACTAGATTTATTTGTTCCACCTATGGATTTGGGGACCCTGTGACAAAAAATGTTGTTCACTTGAGGAGCCTTGTATACCTTCCCCACTCCCCAATCTTTGCGACCTATTACTGCCTCTTGTCCTACCCCTTCCTCAGTTTCTACCACCTCTTGATCCACCTCTGACTGATCTATCTGTATCAGAGGTGTCATAATCAGAGGATGAAACCTCAATTTCAATTGCAGTGGGGGCAAGATTTGCATATGCTCTATTTTCTTTAAATTCAGCTAGATTCCTGAGGAACTGAAAGTGTTTCCTATTCTTGATCAATGCTATATATTTCTCAATATTAGCATGAAGATCTTTCTCTTATTTCTTGTACTCAGGATCCATTGAAAAAGTCCTGGTACAGTCAATTATCTCTTTCAGATTCTTAAAACATTTGTTAAGAACACTTTGTTCCTCTTCTAGCAGGAAAGAAATGAGTCTGAGAGAACTTTCTGTAATCTCTTTCTTCCATTTGGAAGTGAGTGCAGGAGGTCTCATTTGTCTAGCAGGAAGAATGGGATTCCTCAATCCTCTAGGTATAATTTTTTTTTTCAAGATAGTTCCGTAAGTCTAGTACGTCCCACCATGATCTTACATAATTTCTATAGTTGCTAGTAACCTGTTTAAATGCACCCTTAATTGAAGGGTCGTGTTATTACAGGCATTTTACTCAGTTCAAATACTTTATCAACAATAACTATCACTGAAAAATTGTTAATTGTATCCACATAATAATACAACTATCAGTGAATGAACTGTGAAATGGAAAATAATAAATAACTTTTATCAAGTACAGTATACGTTAAAATAGTAGTGGCACACAGTGTTTAAAATTGTGACTGATATTCAATCACAGAAAACTGAATGTCCTACCTGACCTTAAATCCCAAACATAAGGCTATATGATAGGAGGACTAATCTGCAGCGTTCAAGCTGGTGACATTTCAGCCCTGAGCGGGGGCTATCGGGATCCTACCACTAGATTGGCTAGTGCACCAGCAAGATACACTGTGTCTCTGCTATCAGCTGTGTTATACACAATGTTGCAATTTCTTAAGCATTAATTCTCAACGCGTTTCTCTGTACCTGTTAGAGTGTGGGATCCTCAGGAGATTTCAATGCATTGGTAGAACACTGAAGCAATTAAAACTGCTGTTTGACTGCAAGATGAAAAAGCAGTTAAAACTGCTGAGCTATAGCCCTGATGGTGGATCTAGATGTTAAGCCGTGCACAGCAGGGCTATGTATGTGGAAGTAAACTGCTTTTTGGGCACAGTGAAGGGAGGGAGCGCCATTTAGCTTTTGGAGTGCAGATTTTGCTTGGTAGTTTTGTTTGGAGTATTACTTGTGTTTCAGTGTTTCAGTTTATAATGTGGGCAAATGTAAGCTGTGCGGAGTACATCAGGGCATACATAATAAGTGGGTATAATAATGGAGTAAAAAAAAAAAATATCCATGGATATTTGTTACACTTTGAAGCAATCCTTTCTGCACAGGCCAGTGTCGCACTGATAAATGGTGTCCTTTCTTATTCCCTCTTGGTACACACTGTGCACCTTTTGCGTTTGATAAATTTTTCTGGGAAAGTGTTGTCCTGGTATAATACGGACGCCCTCGCTTCCAGCAAATATGTTTGAGCCCTCCCATTCCTGGTTCCCAAATATTAGGGCCTTGATAATCGCCTGTTGAAACAGAAGACATTTTTCCCATCGGACCTTCACAATTGCAAGGGAGACTTAACTTATTTTAGTTTTTCACAGACGTAGAGGTCGTATGAGGGCTGTTTTTTGCAGGATGATCTATAGTTTTTTATTGATACCATTTTGGTGTACATGCAACATTTTGATCACTTTTTACAGCGCTTACCATGCGTTATAAATGACATTTTAACTTTGTTCTACGATTCCAGCGATACCAGATTTATATAGTTTTTTATGTTCTACAATTTTTTACACAATAAATTTACTTTTTTGTAAAAATGTTTTGTTTTTTTTCTGTCACCATGTTCTGAGAACCATAACTTTTAAATTTTTTGTTGACGGAGCTATATGAGGGCTTGTTTTTTGCAAGTTGAGCTCTAGATTTTGTGGTACAATTTTTGGACACATGCAACTTTTTTATCACTTTTTATTACAATTTTTGGAAGGCAAGATGACTAAAAAAACAGCAATTCTGGCATTGTTTTTTTTTTTTTTTTTTTACGGTGTTCAAGGATAAATAACACAATATTTTGATAGTTCAAGCCTTTACGGATGCGGCGGTACCAATAATGTATAGTTTATTTATTTTCATCTTTTTCCAATAATAAAGGACTTGATAATGAAAAAAGAGCACATTTTTATTTTATTACTTGAAACTTTTATTCTTTTACAACATTATTTTTCACTTTTTTGTGGGTTCAAGGTCCAACTGTCTGATTGCTATTCTAATACATTGCACTACCTTTGTAGTGCAATGCATTAGAACTGTCAGTCTTATACTGACAACAAGCCTATTAGGCTTGGTCTCTAAATGTCGCAGCCCCTGTCTGTTACAGGTTCATCCTTCCCAGCCTCCCTTGTCCCGGTCATTGGCAGGATTGCCCCCCCCCACCCACTTCTCTCAATTTGCAGATGTCTTCAGCAAAAAGGAGGCTGAGACGTTTCTTCCACATCGGGCTTATGACTGCCCCATTGAACTGCTCTTCGGTCTCTGTAACGTTCCTGCGGTCTTCCAGGAATTTGTCAATGACATCTTCCAAGATCTCCTCTATGTTTGTGTTGTGGTCTATCTCAATGACATTTAGATTTTTTCCCAAGATCCGACGTCTCATCTGAGACATGTCCGTCAAGTTCTGTTGCTACTAAGGAAGAATCACCTGTATGCCAAGCTGGAGAAGTGCGTGTTTGAGAAGAATTCTCTACCCTTCCTGGGCTTCATCATCTCGGATCAAGGCCTCAAGATGGACCCTGATAAGTTAAAGGCTGTCCTGTTATGGCCACGTTCTCAGGCCTTGAGATCTATACAGCTTTTTTGGAATTCGCAAACTTCTATCGGCAGTTTATTCCACACTTCTCTTCACTGACGGCCCCCTTCTCTACCCTCCCCAAAAAAGGTATGAACGCCAAGGTGTGGACTCCAGAGGCAGAAGCTGCATTTAATAGCCTTAAGAGTGCCTTCACATCAGCCTCAACCCTACATCACCCTGATGTATTGCTACAGTTTTTGTTGGAGGTGGACGCCTCCTCTGTTGGTGCAGGTGCACTTCTGTTCCAGAGAGGTTCTAAAGGGAGGGCAGAGGTATGTGGCTATTATTCCAGACTTTTTTCATCTGCAGAGCGGAATTACTCGATTGGAGATCAGGAATTACTGGCCATCAAGTTGGCTCTGGAAGAGTGGAGACATCTATTAGAGGGCGCAGCTCACCCCATCCTGATATATACGGACCACAAGAACCTCACCTATCTCCAGTCGACCCAACAACTGAACCCTCGTCATACCAGGTGGTACCTGTTCTTTGTTCGGCTCTAGTTTGCGCTCCACTACCGCCCTGCCGACAGAAAGGGCCGATGCCTTGTCCAGGTTGTTCGAGACAGAGGACACCATGGACTCTCCACAAAATATCATTGATCCGTCCTTTATCATCTCTGTTAATCCTCTGCAAGTTAGAGACATCCCTCTGGGCAGGACTTTTGTACGCCTAGCAAACAGGAGAAGAATCCTTTGCTGGACAAAGCTCCAAACGTGCGGGGCACGCGGGTGCCTGTAAGACCCGAGATTTGATTGACCGTCATTTCTGGTGGCCCACGCTGCCCAAAGGCATTGTGGACTTTGTTTCATCCTGCGCGGTGTGCACTGCCAATAAAGTTGCTCATGCCAAGCCTGCCGGTCTGCTCCAACCTCTGCCTGTGCCCAACACTCCCTGGCAGCATATAGCAATGGACTTTGTCACAGACCTTCCTTCCTTTGCTGTATGTAATACGCTCTGGGTGGTGGTGAACCGATTCTCTAAAATGGCTCACTTTGTTTCACTGACCGGCCCATGACCTTCTTCTCGACTGGCCAACCTCTTCATCCAACACATCTTCTGCCTGCATGGCTTACCTCTGCATATCATGTTTGATCAGGGTTTAGTTTACCTCTAAGTTCTGGAGAGCCCTCTGTAAACTCCTTGATGTAACGTTGGACTGTTCCTCAGCCTACCATCCCCAGTACAATGGCCAAGTCGAGAGGATCAATCAGATCATGGAGAACTATCTACGACATTTCATCTCCAGGCAGCAGGATGACTGGGTGCAGCTTCTTCCTTGGGCTGAGATCTCCTACAACAACCACACAAGCGAGTCCACCGCCTCCACACCATTATTTGTTGTCTACGGCCAACATCCAAGAATCTCTCTCCCTGTTTTTGCTACGTCCCAGGTGCCTGCAGCTGACTCTTCTGGGACTTTCTACGGATCTGGCAGCAAACCAAGTCCTCTATTCTGCTGGCGGTCGATCGCATAAAGCGAAAGGCAGACACGAGGAGAAGAGAGCCGCCTCAGTTTCTTCTGGGTACCAAGGTCTGGCTGTCCCCAAGAAATATCCGGCTGAGGGTGCCGTCATACAAATTTGCTCCCAGGTTCCTCGGACCCTTTGAGATCCTCCAGCAGATCAACCCAGTCTCTTATAAGCTTAGGCTGCTCGCTACCCCCAGAATCCCCAACTCCTTTCACGTGTCTCTTCTGAAGCTTGTGGTCCTGAACCGCTACTCTAAGACTCTGAGTCCTGCAGTTGCCCCCATCGGTCCTGCCGATGTATTTGAGGTCAAGGAGATTTTGGACTTCAAGAGGATAAGAGGAAAAGCCTTTTACTTGGTGGATTGGTAGGGGTTTGGTCTAGAAGGGAGATCCTGGGAGCCAGAGGAGAAGTTCAAGGAACCTTCCCACATTAAGAAGTTCCTCTCTTGCTCTGGCCCCAAGAAAAAGAGGTGTAAGATCGGGGACACTGTAACGTCCACGGTCGCAGACCACAGACTCCTATCATCCTGAAGACATCTTCCTCCCCGTAAATGCCAGCACATGCGTCTGATAGCGCGGGCTCAACTTCTGAGCCCTTGCCATCTTATTGTCATAAGTATACAACTTTTTGTGGGAAGCATCAGCTTTCCATAACATATAGTTATGACAAATGTTGGGAAGGGGTTAAGATGTCTGTCAATAGTAAATACGGGGAACAGTATATCATTAACAGATATCATTGATAAGCAAGATATTACAGATATTATTCGTTCAGATTTACTTTGTTTGAGGTTGGGAAAGTTCATTGCTATTTTAAAACTGTAATGTCCTGGAAACTGAGCAGGAGAAACAATGTGATATGTAATAGTTAACCAAGCAGACATTTAATAGGATGAAGACAATTATATTATAGAAGTCTTATTTAAAACATATTGATTTGCATCAATTTTGTAAGGTCAGAAGGTAGATGGTGTTTAGTAGCAAGACATAAGTTTTATATGAGCACATGTATTATCTTCGTAATTCGAGAGAAAGGAGAAATCTGTTTGGGAATATATTTTACCTACAAATGCAAATAACAGTTCCAGACTGTAATAATATGACTGCAGGTAGGTAAAAAAAGAGGATTTTATGGAATAATATAACATATCAATACTTCTGTGTGGTAACAGAGTAGATAAAAAAATATTTCTTACAATTTTACGCTTTAAAAACGGTTTCCATACGTATTTCTATACATGAGACTGAGCCCCGTTCTGAGGAACGCCACTGTGCTAAACCAGCGTGCAGCCATGACAGGAGAGCGAATGAGAATTATCCTTACCTAATTTATGGGCACACCTGTTGAGGCATGTACAACTTTTGTGCTTGTTTCCAACTAACTTTCATACTGCTAGGTAGGTAAACACTTATTTATGGTCATGTAAGAAATGTTGCTTCTATTTGTATTAATTGGTGAGGGGATGTAGAAGTAGGTATTCATAGTGCCCTCTACCATCACTGTGATGTCACCTGTGGTTTCACTTTCCAGTGCCACCCACACCCATTGTCACTGCTGCCTGCGACTTCGCCTACCAGGTTTAAATCCATTGCCACCATTGCTGCCTAAAACGACACCTTCCAGAGTGCAACCCACTTCCACCACTGCTGCTGCCTGCCTGTGTTTTTTCCTTCCAGAGTACCACCCACTGCGACATTTATTTCCAGCGGTTTTACCTTCCAAAGTGCAACCCCCTGACACAACTGCTGTCTGAGATTTCACCTTACAGAGTACAACCCACTGTCACCCCTGCTGCCGCCTGCCTGTGGCTTTGCACCACTGCTACTGCGTGCATGTGATTTTGCATTCCAACGTGCAACCGCTGCTTACTGTGTATAAATGGAAACGGTGAAGTCTGTAACAAAGTGACGTTTGCTCAAGTATTTTTCTTTTTTTTATAGTTAACCATGGAGTCTGTTGAAAAAAATTAAGTGGGCTTGTTTAAATATTTTAATAACAGCACCAGCATGTCTCATTTAAGAAGAAATAATGAACATAGTCAGTAGGAGATCATGCTAATTATTATATTAATGCCTTCAATTATAGTGTTGAATTGATTAGGAGGGGCATAAGCATGCAAATAGCATGTGCACACCTGTGGTGTCAAGGCCCCCCCTCTTTCTATTTCCTTTGTTTTATTTGGTAGGTTCCATCGTCAAACTCACCCGCTGATTTTCTTGTTTTTTTTTTGGTTTACACATACCAGGTAAAGCTTAGGTCATTGGTGCAGAAAGTTCCTGCCCATCCTGAGCAAGCTTTATTTGGATATCAGATGTTCAGTGGTTGGAATCAAGTGGATAAATAGGTGCACTTTGAGTGGGATAGTCCCAGCTTCAGAAGACCAGCAGCTGTATGCTGCCCATCCCTCCATAGTCGCAGGCTCTATTAATAGTAGTTTTGTCACCCAGCTTTTATTCTGATGTGATTATTTTTATTATTCTTTGTTTTAACATGATATTTCGCCCTTCCGGCTTCCTCTGGGGCATCAGTGTTTGGCATGCAGCCTAGAAATTTTTACGATTTTTACCTACCTTGATGCTTTTATTTCTTGTTACTTCTGTGAGTATGGATTAAACTTGGCGTGGAGCAATCTTTTTTCAGAGGGTGTTGCACTATGTGTCTTCCTTTTTCCATCTATTAGAGACATAAGATCCTTTTCCTACCAGGAGTTCTTTGAATGTGGAGAGAGACGATAAAGAGCTCGGTGGAACTACAAGGATAAGAATTACCATCCACACCCTCATTGGATTGTGGATTGTCCACTGCATTTTTCTGGAAGAGAGTGTCCATACTGAATGATATTGGACTGTTACCAGTGCCGTCTGAGCGGTAAACTTAACTGTACTTTACATTTGCCTTAACAAGTGACTGTTTAATACAATCTTTCAGGCAGCAGCTGCATTGTGGAAGAAAAAAAAAACACGTAGGCTGGACCTGTTATTTTTGGGATTTGAAAGACTTTATGATAACATTAAGTTTAACCTTATCTGACAAGTTCCACTGTTCCAGTTACATAGTTACATAGTTAGTACGGTTGAAAAAAGACACATGTTCATCAAGTTCAACCAAAGGACAGGAAAAGGGAAGGTAAAAATTTCTACACATAGGAGCTAATATTTTTTTGTTCTAGGAAATTATCTAAGCTTTTTTTAAAGACATCTACTGTCCCTGCTGTGACCAGCTCCTGCGGTAGACTATTCCTTTTTTTTTTTTTTTAAATCTTACATTTTTATTGAAAGATTTTTATACATTACAACCAAACAAAAATACACATAAGTAACAGACACACAATACTGTTCGTATTAGAATGACACTCCATATAAGTAAAACACATCTCAAATTAGCCATTTAAGATCATAATTAAATATAGTATTTTGAATGAGTCCAAGAATTCCATCTCCTCACATTCCGACCATGAAGAACTAAATCAGAAACTAAATAAGTTTCATGATAACATTGGCTATTAACTCTTCTAATGACCTCCTGAATAGAGGGGGAAATCGGAGATTTCCAAGATTGTGCAATGGCCATTCTAGTGGCTATAAGAATATGATGAATAATTAATCTATCTAGCGGATCTATTTCCTCCAGATTAATATCCAAAATTGCTATGGCAGGGGATAACGGTACAGGAACCTGTACGAATTCCGAAATAAGTGCAAATACCCGAACCCAAAGGCCAGACACTGATGGACACGACCACCACATATGTAAAGGGGAACCTATTTGTCCACAACCTCACCAACAAAGTTTAGAAGGACCCGTGATGATATGCGCTAGTCTAGAAGGTGTTAAATACCACCGCATGTGAATTTTCCGCATTAATTCAGTATGGTTTACACATTTAGAGTGTTTTGCGGCCCAATTTTAAGCCTTAATCCAGG
This sequence comes from Rhinoderma darwinii, assembly GCF_050947455.1. NCBI lineage: Eukaryota > Metazoa > Chordata > Amphibia > Anura > Rhinodermatidae > Rhinoderma > Rhinoderma darwinii. The sequence goes on from NW_027464092.1 coordinate 57,468, forward strand.
TATCTTCAGGATAAACTGAACCCAGTTCCCTCTCCCATTTTAACATGTAACTTGTTTTACCCTTATTATCCAGAGCAAGGATCAAATCATAAAACTGTGGTAAACCCTTTGAATATCCCTGCCCTTTATTTAAGAATTTGTGGAATGAAGTGAGATTAGTAGGTGGTTGGGGAAGTTTCATGGATTGGATACAATGTCTGATTTGCAGATATTGTTAAAAAAGGTTATGGGAGAGTTGATAAACCTTCTGTAAGTCTTCAAACGTCTGAAAAGTGTCAGAGTCATAAAAATCAGAAATAACCTTCATACCTGCGGCAACCCAAGGAGACATGGAAATATGAGGAATAAAGAACTCAAGAACAGAAAGTGGAATACAATCTTTCGACACATGAACCCACTTATTTTTGCAAACATATCGTACCAACAACTGTAAAGAATCGGTCATAGAAGTCAAAGTAAATTTTGGTACCTTAGCTCCTAATAAAGTCGCTATAAGAGTAGATTTAAATGAAACGTTAGGGTGACTATTCTCTTCCAAGACAGCCCACAGAAAGGGTGTCGTATCATTCCAAAAGGGATATAGTTGGTCTGCAATAGCCGCTACGTTATAGGCTACAACATTTGGCACACCCATCCCTCCATTTTTTATTTTGCGATAAAGGAGATTCTTAGCTACTCTAGCTCTCTTCTTATTCCAAATAAAATTAAGAAATAAGGATTGGAGTGGTGCTGTAATAGAACCAGGAAGGATATATGGAATAGTTCTGCATAGATATAAAAATTTGGAGAGCAAAAACATCTTAACTAATTGAATTCTGGCGAACCATGAAAGATGAAGATTTTCAAATTGTATACAATCTTGTTTAAGAGCCCCAATAAGAGATGAAAAATTAGTAGGGATTACCTGAGAAGGGTTGGGAGTGAGCGTAATCCCCAGATATTTCAGACCAGATTCCGCCCAAGTAAATTTAAATTTAGAGATAGACGCTCTCATTTGTGGGGAAATATGAATAGGCATCATGGAGGATTTAGCAACATTCAATTTATAAAAGGAGACTGCTGAATAAGATTTTATAACTTTAAGAATTGCTGGAATCGTTTTTAGAGGCGATTTACAAAATAACAGGACGTCATCCGCATACAACCCGATTTTGTGCTAAATAGGGCCGACCTGAAGGCCCTGGATATCAGGGGAACTACGTATAAGTTCAGCAAATGGTTCCATACATAGGGTAAAAATTAAGGGGGACAACGGAAACCCTTGACGAGTGCCATTACTGATTTGAATATGTTTTGAAAAGAAACCAGACGTAAAGATCTGGGCCGATGGGGAGGTATATAAAGAAAGGATTGCATCCTTAATAAAGGCTTGAAAACCAAATTTGTCCAGGACCGCTTCTAGAAAATTCCAATTAACCCTGTCAAAGGCTTTTTCCGCATCCAATGAAATCAGCACCGCAGGGACCCTCAGGGAATGCGCAATTTGAATTAGATCAAGACTCCTCCTAGTTCCGTCTCTGGCCTGACGGCCTGTAATAAAGCCCACCTGGTCTGAAGCATTCAGAGAAGCTAGGCACCTGTTAAGTCTCGAAGCCAGTAATTTAGCAAAGAGTTTTATATCATTATTTAACAGTGAAATCGGCCTAAAATTAGCCGGAGAATCAGGGGGTTTACCAGGTTTAGGGATAGTAACAATTATGGCTTTCAACATTTCCGTGGGAGGAGAGCCATTACGTGCTATATTATTTACCAAACCCATAAAGTACGGGGACAGAACGTTAATAAAAGTTTTATAATACTCATTGGGAAGACCATCTGGGCCTGGGGTCTTATTTTGTTTCGAGGATCTGAAATAGGGTCGTTTAGGCAGTTCAATTGCTGATCAGATAGTTTTGGTAAGTTCAGGGCTGACAAAAATTCCCGAGCCTTTTCTAAAGTTACTTCTGGAAGAGAAGGATCTTCCTTCAAATTATATAAATCACTATAGTAGTCTGCGAACGCATCTGCTATTTTTTGAGGATCATAAGTATCAACGCCATCTTTCGCTTTGAGGTGAGAAATTTTAGCTTTAGCGGATTTCTTTTTTACTTTATTCGCCAATAATTTGCTAGGCCTATCGCCCTGAGTCTAGAAATTCCATTTAATTTGTTTCAAATTAGTTTCATAATAGCCCAAATTCAAGGATTTCAACTTATTTCGTAAATTTTTCAATATATCAATATACCCTGGTAAAGGACTTTGTTTCATTAAACACTCATATTGTTGGATTTTATGTAAGAGATCATCTATTTCACGGGTTCTTTCTTTTTTGGCCTAGACGCTACTTGTATAAATAAACCTCTCACAAAGGCTTTGTGGGTACACCATAATAATTCCGGAGAAGAAGCAGAGGGAGCATTAATTTAAAAAAACTCAGATAAGCCCTTTTCAATGTACGTTTGAACCTTTGGGGACTTCAAAAGGTGAGTTCCAAGTCTCCAAGGGGATCTAGGGGGTAAGTCATATTTGTCAGAAATTACTAGCTCAATAGGGGCATGGTCAGACCACTGAAAACATGATTACAGTACGGGACAGTTGTCCTGCAGCGAGGCAGGGACTCCTAGCATCGTACATAACTATGATGCTAGGAGCCCGACGCCCTGCACTGTGTTCGGTCCGGGACTTGCGGCCGAAATACGTCCGTCAATTACGGACGTAATTAGTGTGTGTGCACATACCCTAACTATGGTGGCTGCTAACATTTCAGGAGCAAAGCTATCATCTACAGCAGCTTTGTTAAAGCTGTCTGTTTCGCACACTTGCATCCCATTATTCATTTATTTTTTAGGCACTTTACTCATTACTGCCCCCTATATTTCACTTACATTATTACACTTGCACATACACTATTCATTTATTATTTCTTACTACACATCAAATGCACCACATACCACTCCCCTCAAGACTAGTGGGAGTGGCTATTATCATTTAAAGCACCTGCTCACTCGCCTTCATCAGCGTTTCAGACCTGGCTGTGTCCATTTGTAAGTATGGCCTTTTTCGGTGTTTTTGCATAAATGTCCTTGTTTTTATCTGTTTTGTCTGTACATCAGGAGCTTTTCGCTCCAGTTAGGGACTCGCAAGTCTGGGGATCCTTGTCGTGGATTGCGAGCTTGCGTCCTTTTGGCCAAAATGATCACTAATACCCCAGGTATTTTTCATTATTACTTGTATTCGCTTCTTTTGGACACAGCCAGGTCTTTGATGCTGGGAGAGCATGGTGTGTTGTTGTTTGGCCTAGCAAGCAGGGTAGCCCGCTCTATGAATTATCAAGGCGTCACAAATAGGCTTCCACCGGAGAGAAACACACATGTTGAGATCCATTCCTTGAAATGATTAGCTTGACCGGAAATCCCCATTTGTACAGGATACGTTTTTCTCTCAGGAGTTTGGTCATAGGTAAGTATTCCTTTCTACGTAACATAGTAGCTGCCGATAGGTCTGGGTAGATTGATACCTCTTTAAATTTATCCGGAAGGTCTGGAGAGGTTTTTAGAGCTTTCAAAAAATCATCCTTGACATGGTAGAAATGGATACGAGCAATAGTATCTCTAGCAAGGTGGGCGGCAATATGTCTCGGCTTGGGAATCCGATGAATTCTATCAATGGTGAGGTCAAGCTCAGATCTTTGAGGAAGGACCCTGGACATAAGCTCTTTCAGGTATGGAGATAACAAATCCGGAGTAATAGATTCTTGGATGCCCCGAATTCGTACATTGTTTCTTCTAGATCTATCTTCCAGATCCAGAACTTTGGTAGAAAGTCTCTGAACTTCTTCTTCTAAGGTAGAATTTGCATCAATCAAGGAGTTGTGAGATTTAGCAAAAGCCGCCATCTTGTTTTCGATATGATCTGTACGAGTAGCAATGGATTGAATGTCCGCCCTTAACTCCCCCAAGGCTTGTCTGATATCCGTTTGAAGAGAATCTCTCAGTGAGTTTAAAAGCTTTTTAATCACTGCTTCTGACACTGGGTGAGAGTCCAGGGGATCATGCATCTCCCCATCTAGAGAGTCTGCTCTAGAGGAGGGGGTAGGAGAGGATGGGGGAAGTGATATATGCCTATTCACATCCAAGGACTGAGATGAAGAATGTTGTAAGAACTCTGTGAGTTTCGTGGGTTTGGACTTGGCAGTTTTCTTAGTTGTACCACCCATGGTGAAATGAAAACAGTAGGTCTTCAGACCGAGAGTCAGTTAAATATATAATATGTGACTTGTAAAATGGATGATTTCTCACATTCAAATAATGACTCCAGCAGGAAGGAGTAGTACAAGATCGGTGTATTGCAGTACACTGGAATAACTTTAGGTAACAGACGCTTTGTATTGCAATGCAGACAGGTATAATGTGAGCAGACAGTGCCAATTCAAAATGTCTCAGTGCTGCATGAGAGATGTACTCACTGTGGAGATGAGGAAAGCTGTGTGGTGTTCAGTAAGACAGCAGCTGCTGCAGGACGAGGTAAGAGCAGGGGGATCCTGCGGTAGACTATTCCATAGATTCACAGTTCTTACAGTAAAGAAGGCTTGTAGCCTCTGCAGGTTGAACCTTTTTTTCTCCAGACGGAGGGAGTGCCCCCTTATTTTTTGAGGGGGTTTTACATGGAACAGGATTTCACCATATTTTTTGTATGTGCCATTAATATATTTATATAAGTTAATCATGTCCCCCCTTAGTCGTCTTTTTTCAAAGCTAAATAGGTTTAATTATTTTAATCTTTCCTCATAACTTAGATTCTCCATGCCCCTTATTAGCTTTGTTGTTCTTCTTTGTAGTTTTTCCAACACCAGGTCATCCTTTCTATGAACTGGAGCCCAGAACTGAACTGCATATTCTAGATAATACTACTAATGCTTTGTAAAGTGGTAATATTACATCCCTGTTCCGCGAGTCAATGCCTCTTTTAATACACAACAATATCTTGTTGGCCTTTGAAGCAGCTGATTGACATTGCATGCTGTTATTTAGTTTATGATTTACAAGTACACCAAGATCCTTCTCAAAAAGTGAATCCCCCAGTGTAGCTACCCCTAGGAGATATGATGCATGCAGGTTGTTGGTACCCAGATGCATAACTTTACATTTATCGACATTAAACTTAATTTGCCAACTGGACGCCCACACACTTCATTTGTTTAAATCCGCTTGCAATTCACGAACATCTTCCATGGACTGAACTAGCTTGGTGTTATCTGCAAAAATAGAAATAGTGCTATTAATCGCATCCTCTATATCATTAATAAATAAGTTGAATAATAGTGGTCCCAGCACTGAAACCTGGGGTACACCACTTATAACTGGGGGACCATTCAGAGTAGGAATAATTGACCACAACTCTCTGGATACGATCCTTGAGCCAATTCTCAATCTAATTACAAACTATACTATCTAATCCTATAGTCCTTAATTTACCCATTAGACGTCTATGAGGGACAGTGTCAAATGCCTTTGCAAAGTCCAAAAACACTATATCCACAGCAGCCCCTCTGTCTAGGCTTCTGCTCACCTCTTCATAAAAACTTATCAGGTTAGTTTGACAACTTCTGTCCTTAGTAAAACCATGCTGGCTATCACTTATAATACAATTTTTTGTCACATAATTCTGTTTATAGTCCCTCAATAGCCCCTGAAGCATGTTCCCCACGATGGATGTTAAGCTTACTGGTCTATAATTACCTGGGGAAGACCTAGAGCCCTTTTTGAAAATAGGCACCACATTTGCCATGCGCCAGTCCCTTTGCACTATAACAGTCACTAGAGAATCTTTGAATATTATGAATAGGGGGACTTAAATAACTGAACTAAGTTCTTTAAGAACTCTAGGGTGTAACCCATCTAGTCCCGGGGCCTTCTGTACATTTATTTTATTTTGCTTGGACCATATCTACATTCATCCAATTCAGTATACCAACTGATATATTAACAGCACCGGCACCGGCTATATCAGCTGCTCTTTCTTCTGTTGTATATACAGAGCTAAAGAACCCATTTAGTAACTCTGCCTTCTCTTGATCCCCTGTGTCAACTCCCCATTACCACTAACTAAGGGTCCTACATGTTCAGACCTTGGTTTCTTCGCATTTACATACTTGAAGAATTTTTTGGGATTTGTTTTATTATCCTTGGCCATCTGCCTTTCATTTAGTATTTTTGCTAATTTTATACAATTTTTACAGATTTTATTACGCTCTTTATAATTGATTTGTATTTTTCAAATGCCCTTTTTTTGTCATGTATTGACCTTTTTACAGAAGGTATAAGCCATGTGTGGTTTAATTTTAGTCGTTAATAGTTGTTACTAGAGATGAGCGAACTTATGAAAAGTTCGGTTCGGCAGGTTCGCCGAATTTCATGAAAAAGTTCGATTCGGACCGAACTAGTTCTGACCGATCCTGTAATACAAGAAAGCCCCTAAAAATCATGTATAACACTGTTTAAAAGCCCTAGAAGCCCTGTATAACACTCTTAGGTCACCCATGAGTGTATCCAAGTACTTTTGAGGTGTCTTTAAGGCAACCTTAGTGTCAAAGTTACGCCAACATGTATGGCTATAGGAAAATGGATGGAACACGGTGATAACTAACAGAAACCACTGCACTTGTGATTGTTGTATGCTTAATGTATTGTTAAAAAAGGTACAAAAATTAACCATTTTTGGTGGCAGATGCCTGCCAGGGTTCATACATATAAGGTGGTAAAAGAAGAAGCAATGGCTTTTGACAAGCCTTTAAAAAATGTACCCTTTATGGTGGCAGATGCCTGCCGGGGTTCTTCCATACATGGATGTAAAAGCAACAAGCAATGGCTTTTGACAAGCCCTCCAAAAATTGACCCTTTTTTTTGGCAGATGCCTGCCGGGGTTCTTCCATACATGGATGTAAAAGCAACAAGCAATGGCTTTTCACAAGCCCTCCAAAAATTGACCCTTTTTTTTTGGCAGATGCCTGCAGGGGTTCTTCCATACATGGATGTAAAAGCAACAAGCAATGGCTTTTGACAAGCCCTCCAAAAATGGACCCTTTTTTTTGGCAGATGCCTGCCGGGGTTCTTCCATACATGGATGTAAAAGCAACAAGCAATGGCTTTTGACAAGCCCTCCAAAAATTTACCCTTTTTATTGGCAGATGCCTGCCGGGGTTCTTCCATACATGGATGTAAAAGCAACAAGCAATGGCTTTTGACAAGCCCTCCAAAAATTGACCCTTTTTATTGGCAGATGCCTGCCGGGGTTCTTCCATACATGGATGTAAAAGCAACAAGCAATGGCTTTTGACAAGCCCTCCAAAAATTGACCCTTTTTATTGGCAGATGCCTGCCGGGGTTCTTCCATACATGGATGTAAAAGCAACAAGCAATGGCTTTTCACAAGCCCTCCAGAAATTGACCCTTTTTATTGGCAGATGCCTGCCGGGGTTCTTCCATACATGGATGTAAAAGCAACAAGCAATGGCTTTTGACAAGCCCTCCAAAAATTGACCCTTTTTATTGGCAGATGCCTGCCGGGGTTCTTCCATACATGGATGTAAAAGCAACAAGCAATGGCTTTTGACAAGCCCTCCAAAAATTGACCCTTTTTATTGGCAGATGCCTGCCGGGGTTCTTCCATACATGGATGTAAAAGCAACAAGCAATGGCTTTTGACAAGCCCTCCAAAAATTTACCCTTTTTATTGGCAGATGCCTGCCGGGGTTCTTCCATACATGGATGTAAAAGCAACAAGCAATGGCTTTTGACAAGCACTCCAAAAATTGACCCTTTTTATTGGCAGATGCCTGCCGGGGTTCTTCCATACATGGATGTAAAAGCAACAAGCAATGGCTTTTCACAAGCCCTCCAAAAATTGACCCTTTTTATTGGCAAGGGTGAGTAGTAGCAGCACATTAAAAGACACTGAATGACAGTCCCAGGACAAAGCCCTGTGGTGGGGCAGGCCTGCTTGTAGCAGACGGGCGGCAGTGGAGGTGTATTGGTGGTAGTAGAGGTAGACTAGCCAACACAGACAGCAAGGGTGGTAGACTGGTAGTAGCAGCAGCACATTAAAAAAAGAGACTGGACGACAGTTACAGGACAAAGCCCTGTGGTGGGGCAGGCCTGCTTGTAGCAGACGGGCGGCAGTGGAGGTGTATTGGTGGTAGTAGAGGTAGCCAACACAGACAGCAAGGGTGGTAGTAGTAGTAGCAGCACATTAAAAAAAGAGACTGGACAGTCACAGGACAAAGCCCTGTGGTGGGGCAGGCCACAGGCCTGCTTGTAGCAGACGGGCGGCAGTGGAGGTGTATTGGTGGTAGTAGAGGTAGCCAACACAGACAGCAAGGGTGGTAGACTGGTAGTAGCAGCAGCACATTAAAAAAAGAGACTGGACGACAGTCACAGGACAAAGCCCTGTGGTGGGGCAGGCCTGCTTGTAGCAGACGGGCGGCAGTGGAGGTGTGTTGGTGGTAGTAGAGGTAGCCAACACAGACAGCAAGGGTGGTAGGTAGTAGTAGTAGCAGCACATAAAAAAAAAAAACTGGACAGTCACAGGACAAAGCCCTGTGGTGGGGCAGGCCTCAGGCCTGCTTGTAGAAGACGGGCGGCAGTGGAGGTGTATTGGTGATAGTAGAGGTAGCCAACACAGACAGCAAGGGTGGTAGACTGGTAGTAGCAGCACATTAAAAAAAGAGACTGGACAGTCATAGGTCAAAGCCCTGTGGTGGGGCAGGCCTCAGGTCTGCTTGTAGCAGACGGGCGGCAGTGGAGGTGTATTGGTGGTAGTAGAGGTAGCCAACACAGACAGCAAGGGTGGTAGACTGGTAGTAGCAGCAGCACATTAAAAAAAGAGACTGGACAACAGTCACAGGACAAAGCCCTGTGGTGGGGTAGGCCTGCTTGTAGCAGACTGGCGGCAGTGGAGGTGTATTGGTGGTAATAGAGGCAGCCAACACAGACAGCAAGGGTAGTAGACTGGTAGTAGCAGCAGCACATTAAAAAAAGAGACTGGACGACAGTCACAGGACAAAGCCCTGTGGTGGGGCAGGCCTGCTTGTAGCAGACGGGCGGCAGTGGAGGTGTATTGGTGGTAGTAGAGGTAGACTAGCCAACACAGACAGCAAGGGTGGTAGACTGGTAGTAGCAGCAGCACATTAAAAAAAGAGACTGGACGACAGTCACAGGACAAAGCCCTGTGGTGGGGCAGGCCTGCTTGTAGCAGACTGGCGGCAGTGGAGGTGTATTGGTGGTAGTAGAGGCAGCCAACACAGACAGCAAGGGTAGTAGACTGGTAGTAGCAGCAGCACATTAAAAAAAGAGACTGGACGACAGTCACAGGACAAAGCCCTGTGGTGGGGCAGGCCTGCTTGTAGCAGACGGGCCGCAGTGGAGGTGTATTGGTGGTAGTAGAGGTAGACTAGCCAACACAGACAGCAAGGGTGGTAGACTGGTAGTAGCAGCAGCACATTAAAAAAAGAGACTGGACGACAGTCACAGGACAAAGCCCTGTGGTGGGGCAGGCCTGCTTGTAGCAGACGGGCGGCAGTGGAGGTGTATTGGTGGTAGTACAGGTAGCCAACACAGACAGCAAGGGTGGTAGTAGTAGTAGCAGCACATTAAAAAAAGAGACTGGACAGTCACAGGACAAAGCCCTGTGGTGGGGCAGGCCTCAGGCCTGCTTGTAGCAGACGGGCGGCAGTGGAGGTCTATTGGTGGTAGTAGAGGTAGACTAGCCAACACAGACAGCAAGGGTGGTAGACTGGTAGTAGCAGCAGCACATTAAAAAAAGAGACTGGACGACAGTCACAGGACAAAGCCCTGTGGTGGGGCAGGCCTGCTTGTAGCAGACGGGCGGCAGTGGAGGTGTATTGGTGGTAGTAGAGGTAGCCAACACAGACAGCAAGGGTGGTAGGTAGTAGTAGTAGCAGCACATTAAAAAAAAAAACTGGACAGTCACAGGACAAAGCCCTGTGGTGGGGCAGGCCTCAGGCCTGCTTGTAGCAGACAGGCGGCAGTGGAGGTGTATTGGTGGTAGTAGAGGTAGCCAACACAGACAGCAAGGGTGGTAGACTGGTAGTAGCAGCAGCACTTTAAAAAAACAGACTGGACGATAGTCACAGGACAAAGCCCTGTGGTGGGGCAGGCCTGCTTGTAGCAGACTGGCGGCAGTGGAGGTGTATTGGTGGTAGTAGAGGCAGCCAACACAGACAGCAAGGGTAGTAGACTGGTAGTAGCAGCAGCACATTAAAAAAAGAGACTGGACGACAGTCACAGGACAAAGCCCTGTGGTGGGGCAGGCCTGCTTGTAGCAGACGGGCGGCAGTGGAGGTGTATTGGTGGTAGTAGAGGTAGACTAGCCAACACAGACAGCAAGGGTGGTAGACTGGTAGTAGCAGCAGCACATTAAAAAAAGAGACTGGACAACAGTCACAGGACAAAGCCCTGTGGTGGGGCAGGCCTGCTTGTAGCAGACGGGCGGCAGTGGAGGTGTATTGGTGGTAGTAGAGGTAGCCAACACAGACAGCAAGGGTGGTAGGTAGTAGTAGTAGCAGCACATTAAAAAAAAACTGGACAGTCACAGGACAAAGCCCTGTGGTGGGGCAGGCCTCAGGCCTGCTTGTAGCAGACGGGCGGCAGTGGAGGTTTATTGGTGGTAGTAGAGGTAGCCAACACAGACAGCAAGGGTGGTAGACTGGTAGTAGCAGCAGCACATTAAAAAAAGAGACTGGACGACAGTTACAGGACAAATCCCTGTGGTGGGGCAGGCCTGCTTGTAGCAGACGGGCGGCAGTGGAGGTGTGTTGGTGGTAGTAGAGGTAGCCAACACAGACAGCAAGGGTGGTAGACTGGTAGTAGCAGCAGCACATTAAAAAAAGAGACTGGACGACAGTCACAGGACAAAGCCCTGTGGTGGGGCAGGCCTGCTTGTAGCAGACGGGCGGCAGTGGAGGTGTATTGGTGGTAGTAGAGGCAGCCAACACAGACAGCAAGGGTGGTAGACTGGTAGTAGCAGCAGCACATTAAAAAAAGAGACTGGACGACAGTCACAGGACAAAGCCCTGTGGTGGGGCAGACCTGCTTATAGCAGACGGGCGGCAGTGGAGGTGTATTGGTGGTAGTAGAGGTAGCCAACACAGAGAGCAAGGGTGGTAGTAGTAGTAGCAGCACATTAAAAAAAGAGACTGGACAGTCACAGGACAAAGCCCTGTGGTGGGGCAGGCCTCAGGCCTGCTTGTAGCAGACGGGCGGCAGTGGAGGTGTATTGGTGGTAGTAGAGGTAGACTAGCCAACACAGACAGCAAGGGTGGTAGACTGGTAGTAGCAGCAGCACATTAAAAAAAGAGACTGGACGACAGTCACAGGACAAAGCCCTGTGGTGGGACAGGCCTGCTTGTACCGGACGTGCGGCAGTGGAGGTGTATTGGTGGTAGTAGAGGTAGCCAACATAGACAACAAGGGTGGTAGACTGGTAGTAGCAGCAGCACATTTAAAAAAGAGACTGGACGACAGTCACAGGACAAAGCCCTGTGGTGGGGCAGGCCTGCTTGTAGCAGACGGGCGGCAGTGGAGGTGTATTGGTGGTAGTAGAGGTAGCCAACACAGACAGCAAGGGTGGTTGGTAGTAGTAGTAGCAGCACATTAAAAAAAGAGACTGGACAGTCACAGGACAAAGCCCTGTGGTGGGGCAGGCCTCAGGCCTGCTTGTAGCAGATGGGCGGCAGTGGAGGTGTATTGGTGGTAGTAGAGGTAGCCAACACAGACAGCAAGGGTGGTAGTAGTAGTAGCAGCAGCACATTAAAAAAAGAGACTGGACGACAGACACAGGACAAAGCCCTGTGGTGGGGCAGGCCTGCTTGTAGCAGACGGGCGGCAGTGGAGGTGTATTGGTGGTAGTAGAGGTAGCCAACACAGACAGCAAGGGTGGTAGACTGGTAGTAGCAGCACATTAAAAAAGAGACTGGACGACAGTCACAGGACAAAGCCCTGTGGTGGGGCAGGCCTCAGGCCTGCTTGTAGCAGACAGGCGGCAGTGGAGGTGTATTGGTGGTAGTAGAGGTAGCCAACACATACAGCAAGGGTGGTAGTAGTAGTAGCAGCAGCACTTTAAAAAAAGAGTGGACAGGACAGAATCCCGTAGTAGCAGGCGGCAGTAGCAGGCGGCAGCGGCAGCAGGAGCAGCAATGTCAGATCTAATCAGTAGCATCCGGCACAGGGGTTTTAAAATCGTCACCGATCCACGCTTGATTCATTTTCAGAACTATGAGATTTTCCAAGCTGTTGGAGGACAATCTTGTTCGCTTAGGGGTGACGAAGCCCCCTGCCGCGCTGAATACCCTTTTCTGACGCTACACTGGAGGGTGGACAAGACAGTACACCCATGGCAAACTGGGCCAGTTCTTGCCAATGATCCAATCTGCTGACCCAGAAGTCCATGGGGTCTGGGATCAGCATTTCTTACGGAGAAAGGGCACAGTCCAGGTACGAGTGAACCTGGTTGTTTAGGTGCTGCACCTGGTGATGGTGAACATCCCTTTGGTGACTATTACGATGTGTGTTTGTCTATATCCTGAATTGCAGCCCTCATTCTGGGGAAATGGGCCTTCTTAAAATTAAGTGTTTTTACCCTCCCAGTCTGTGTTTGTTTATTACAGTATAGGTAAAATGTAACTATATTGTGATCACTGTTACCAAGGTTTTCACGAACATTGACATTCCCAACAAGCACTGCATTATTAGAAATGACCAGATTCAAGACCAGATCCAAGACCTCTAGTCGGGTCTTCCACAAACTGGCCCATAAAATTTTCCTGCAACAAGTTGAGGAAATGTCTCCCCTTTGCAGTTGAAGCCGAACCATGAAGCCAATTAATATCTTGGTAATTAAAATCTTCCATTATCACTACCGTACCAGCCTGTGCAGCCTGCTCTATCTATTTATATAGCTGACCTTCCATCCCCTCAGTTATATTGGTAGGTCTATAGATTACACCAAAAGTAATTTTTTCAGTGTTTACCTCCCTTTCTAGTTCCACCCACAAGGTTTCAACCTCCTCACAATCTTCACCCTCAAATGTCTCTTTCACACTCATTCATATCACTTCTCACATACAGACATACACACTTTCCTATTTGTGCTGTCTTTCCTAAACAGTGTAAAACCCTGTAGATTTACAGCCCAGTCATGTGAAGAGCCTAGCCATGTTTCAGCAACACCAACTATATCTATATTTTCTTCCAGTATCAAGGTCTCCAGCTTCCCCATTTTGCTTGCTAGACATCTGGCATTTGTGAACATACACTTTAACTTGCCTTTCGGTTTTTCACTTTCAGTATCAGAAATGTGATTATTTGACATTATTTGGGCATTGTTATTTTAATTTTCACTGCTGTTTTGTAACAAAAGGATCTCCCTATTCTGTTGTCTAGTCCTCTCCCCACAGTCTGTTTCTCCCCCCACCAATATAGTCTGACCCCTCTCTAACTTGACTACCCCTTTATATTCTACATTGACCTCCCTCCTCAGCCCTAGTTTAAATACACCGCCACCCCAGCTAGAATTCTCTCCCCTAGCACAGCGGACTCCCTTCCACTTAGGTGCAAATCATCTGCAGAATACAGTTTGTACCCCAATGAAAAGTCAGCCCTGTGCTCTAGGAACCCAAAGCCTTATCCTCTACACCAAGACTTAAGCCATGCATTTAACTTCCTGAGCTCCCGCTGTCTTTCCTGTGGCATGGCACAGGCAGTATTCCTGAGAATACAACCTTCCTTTCAGCTTGTAGTCTAGTTTTTTAAAATTATTCTTAAGGCTCCTCCACCTACCATTTATTCTGTCGTTGGTATCCAAATGGACCACGACAGCTGGATCATCACCAGCCCCTCCCAGTAATTTATCCACCCGTTCCACCACATGCCGATTCCTACCACCAGGGAGACAGCAAACCATTCGTTTGAGGCGGTCTTGGCGACAAATTATTCTATCCGTCTTCCTGATTATAGAATCCCCTACAACTACTAATTGTCTTGCCTTACCTGCATTTCCATCCCGCTGACTGCTAGCTGGGCTGTTCTCCTGGCTGTTATGGAGATCAGTATCCACTAGGGCTGCCATTTCTGAGACCGACACCCTCGCATCATCACCCAACTTGGCAATTTTGCTTGGAATATCAGAAACAGGATTGACCTTCCTTTTCTTTGACCCCTTTCTACTGCCCCTAACTACATTAACCCAGCTACTTGCCTGATCCTGCTGACCCATGTCTTCACCCTCCAGTTCTACCCCACTAACTGCTTGCTCAGTCAGCAGCATGCTCCGCTCAAGATTGTCTATCGCCCTCAGTGTTTTGCTCCTCCAGATCTCTAATGCGAGCTTCCAGGCAAACAACATGCTCACATCTGCCAGAGGTATTCACCGTGGAACTCCGGCTCCAGTCGTGCATACATATGGCAGACTGTACACTGAAGAAAACCTCCAATCTTGCTATCCATTATCCCAGTTACAAAAAAACTGTGAAAAATTATTAAAGTAAAAGAAAAAAAATAGTTTTTACAGGGGCTTTAACTCCGCTTTTTAACTCTGGTTTTGTAACTCCACTTGATATACAAACCACTTGTTTAGCAAGACAAAGCAGAGCAGGCTCTATAGAGGCCTGAGGGCTCATTTATACCACCTGGGAGCAGTTAACCCCTCCCCCTAGTCAGCTGCACAGCAGGATAGAAGCTAAGAAGGAAAAAAGGTTTTTAAATTGTGTCAGTTTTGCAAACTTCTTTTAGCAAGCACTCAATTCATATATCACACACAATATCCCACACTGTATGCCACACAAGAACACAGCAAGTCAGTCCGGTTTTGTAACTCCACTTGATATACAAACCACTTGTTTAGCAAGGCAAAACAGAGCAAAAAAAAAAAATGTTATGCAAGCAAGCATTGTTATAAGTCAAAGTAATGTTTCCCTGCATAAATAGTGAGTTTTTAACAGTACATATTCCCATGTCTTATTAATTTAAATGACTGTAAATTATATACTCCTCGGCTAAAATTACTTAAAAATCTCAAAAATATATGTCGAGTGAACTCTGGCGGTGGCTGAGGGCTATAAATCAGTGCTGGACCATGACTGGAAAGCTCCTTATATTACACCACCTCTCAGGAGGGGCACCTGGAGCCTCCATCTTAGGTTTCCAGGTATACCTAGCATGGAATTTATTCTTCAGTTTATTAGCATGAATTCAGTAGATACCAAGGGCCATGCGTCTGCACTGTGTGTCTGTGCTATACCTTTTTCCAGTATACTAGATACTATAAAGTACTTCTAAACGTATAAAATAACTTTTTTTATCTTTTACTCGAGATGACCTAAGGTGGAGGTTGATGTCTAAATGAGCAGGCTAAAGTAATGTATAGTTTTACTAGTAACTCATGGAAAATGATTAACGCTTCAGATGAAGATTTTTGGTCGATAACCATATTATGCCTGTTAGCGGGTTGAGTACCCTAAGCAAGCATAATATAATGTAACATAAATTTTGTATACATAAACTTTATGCACTCAGTAGCCACACAGCAGATGTTCAGCCCCCTCAAGATAATATTGCCTTTTCTTTAAATGCCCATTGTTTCCTATATCATAATTCTGATCTGACTGGGACAATTTGTTGGAGAAGTACGCGAAAGGTTGCAACTTGAGTCAAGTTCTTAGACATTGAGATAAAGCTGCTCCAACTGACTTCAAAAACATCTACCTCTGGAATAACATGAAGTAACAGAGATTACATAAATGCCTATATTCAATTAGTCAATATTTAGGAGCTACAGGTCCCATTTGGCAAAATCAAAAACCTTCTTGGTAATGGGCTTCAGCTATCAATGAAAACTGTTGTGCTTAGTCTACTATTGCCTGGAATTTTCAGAAATATATTTTAAATCCCACAGAGGAAGCAACATGGCATAAAAAGGAAACTTTTTGAATCTTAACCCTTTAATGATCGCCGATAAGCCTTTTCACGGCGGTCATTAATGGGCTTTATTCTACAGCGCCGCCATTCTACGGCGCTGCTGTAGAATAAAGTAAACAGAGCAGGGAGCCGTCAAATCTCCCTGCTCTCAGCTGCCAGAGGCAGCTGAGGGCTGGGGGCGTCCCTGCTCTGCCGGGTGAGATCGATATTAGTATCGATCTCACCCGTTTAACCCTTCAGATGCGGTGCACAATAGCGTGCACCGCATCTGAATGGTTTTGGAGAGAGGGAAGGAGCTCCCTCTCATCCCACCGACACCCGGCGATAAAATCGCCGAGTGTCTGTGTCTTCTATGGCAGCCGGGGGTCTAATAAAGGCCCCCAGGTCTGCCTGGAGCGAATGCCTGCTAGATCATGCCGCAGGCATGACCTAGCAGATGCCTGTCCGTTTTAAACGGACAGGCAGTAATACACTGCAATACAAAAGTATTGCAGTGTATTATAATAGCGATCGGAGGATAGTGAAGTCCCCTAGTGGGACTAGTAAAAAAGTAAAAAAAGTTTAAGAAAGTTAATAAAAAAAAAAAGTGAAAAAAAAAATTAAAAACCCACTTTTTCCCCTTACAAAATGCTTTACTATTAAAAAAAACTACAATAAAGCAAAAAAGTTACACATATTTGGTATTGCCGCGTCCGTAACGACCCCGACTATAAAGCTGTTACATTATTTAACCCGCACTGTGAACGCCGTAAAAAATAAAATAAAAAACAATGGAAAAATTGCTGTTTTCTGTTAATCCGGATGTGATAAAAAGTGATCAAAAAGTCGCATCTACTCTCAAATGGTAGCAATAAAAACTGCAAGTCGTCCCGCAAAAAACAAGACCTTATACAGCTATGCCGACGCAAAAATAAAAAAGTTTCAGCTCTTCGAATGCGACAATGTAAAAATGTAAAAAATGGCTTGGACATTAGGGCCCAGAATGCAAGCAGGGGGAAGGGGTTAAACGCACATGTTTGCTAGTGTTGCAAACTGAGTGATTCGCAGACTGATTTTAAATGTTTAACCCCTTCCCTCCGCATCTATTTTTCGTTTTTTCATTTTTCTCCTTACCTTACCCTCAACTTCTTTATATCTTTCTAACGATTTAGTCGTATGAGGGCTTTTTTTTTGCGGGACGAGTTGTAGTTTTTTACAGCACCATTTAATGTACCATATAATATACTGGGAATCTGGCAAAAACTCTTTGTGGGGTGGACTGGGAAAAAATTATTCCTTCGTTGTCTTTTGGGTTTCATTTTTACGCCGTTTACCATGCAACAAAAATGACATGTTAACTTTATTTTGCGGGTCAATACAATTACGGCGATACCAAATTGACATATTTTCTTATGTTTTACTACTTTTACAAGAAAAAAAACAGCTTGTTAAAAAGATAATTTGTTTTGTGTTGCCATATTCCTTGAGCCATAACTGTTTTAATTTTCCGTCATTGAGCGCTATCACAGCTTGTTTTTTTGCGGGGTGAGCTGTAGTTTTTATTGGTACTATTTTGGGGAAAATAAGATTTTTTGATTACTTTTTATTTCATTTTTTGTTGGAAATGAAGTTGTCAGGGATCATTACCATGTATATTGTTTGAAAAATATTATCCTCACACATATGTGTATACATTTCAGTTCTTTGTGTAATATACTGATATATAATAAGTTCTTTGTTCATGTCGGACACACCTATGGAAGACACCGCCCCCTGGAATGCAAGAAGAGTGAGTCTGAGAAGTTACAGCTGAGAAACCGGTGGGGGCTTGGGCACTCCCACATCTCTCTGGAGGCATGTGTCTTTTTCTGTGTTTCTTTGTTCTGAATAAAAAAGTTTTTCAGGCTTCCTCCTGGTGGACGGAGGGGATGTCTACCAACATTACTCTGTGTGGTGTACTTCTCTCCAGGCATGCCTTCAGCTTTCAATTTACAGAGGTGATTATTCGGTGTGAAATACAGACCTGACATTTGGCGCTCAAACGTGGGGCCTCACTCGAGGAAATATCAAAATCCGGACAATCGACAATCACAGGGTGAAACAGAGGACTCAAAGTTGCCCACTGAAGGAATTTGATCACCTCCGCAATAACACGGTAAGCGAATTGATTTTATAAATCTTCGTCTTATCTGTATTAGTGGACAGTCTTGTGGCGATCTGTAGAACCCTTTTGTTGATTTCCTGGATTATCTCAGGAGACAGAGGTGATATTTTCCGCTGTGAGGTTGAAAACCTGTGAGACATTAGTCGCGCCCGACTAACCATCCTCTGGGTAATTAGAGTCTAAATAAAGGATTATATAACTGACCGGAGAGCTATAGACTGTGAGATTTTAATATTTCCAGCGAGGCTGGAGAGTCTAAATAAAAATTATATAACAGACCGGAGAGCTATAGAGTGTGAAATTTTAATATTTCCAGCGAGGCCGGAGAGTCTAAATAAAAATTATATTTCGGCGGACCGGAGGCTGTAGACTGAGGAATTTTAATATTTCCGGCGAGGCCTGGGAGTCGATGACCGAAAATTGTTATATAAATTACGTGTATAATATAGACTGTTAGGCATATGATTTAGTGAAGAGAAGAGAAGGGAAGCAGTATGTGAGTAAAATGAAGAAATTGATGGAAGTGTGTGGAATCCATAGAGGAGGGCGGCTGCAAGCCGGAGATTGGGCAAAAGGTATTCTGGAGAACAAAGGGAAGTTGGAAGGTAGTAAGTTGATGGAAAGTGCTTTAGAGAGATTTGCAGAAGAGGAAGTTAGCAATAAGAAAGGTATTGTATGTATTAGAAAACAGGACCAGCCGACGCCCGGTAATGGCATTCGTACCTCATGTTGAGTGTGTCCTCATTGTGGGTGGGAACCCCCCCCCTCACAGCTGCGCAATGGGAGAGGCTGCCCCCCCCTGCCCCTGATGTGGCCACGCCCGGCCCAACCAAATCAGTATGAAATAATCGCCTTGTTAATTTTGTAATTTGTAGTGTCTTTTCTATTTTTAGGTTCCATTCTAGTGTGCAGGACGCTGTTCACTGATGAAGCAACACGTCATCATAATATAGAGCTGGTGGCCGACAGATTGGACTGTTACAGATTATGTGTTTGATGTTTTGAACGTAGATAATTCCTATACAATAGTGTGATGAATGATGGCAGATACGTATGTTGTTTTGCCGGCATTGAAAGTGTTAAGATTGTGAGACTAGACGCTGTGAGAAGTGAGTGTGTGACACCCCCCCTCCCCCCTGTAGTATGCTGTGTTTGGGAGGAAGAGGGGGGCTGACTGGGTGCAGTCTGCAGGGCTGATGAGACAAAGGGATTTCAATATGCACTGATAGATATATATATATCAGTAATGTCTACAAACCTAAATAAATTTCTTCTCTTTGCACATGCGTTGTTGTTTATAAAAGTTACGATATTTATGTGTTATGATGTGATCAGATTTAATGTGTTTTGTTGTTAATTCAGATGTATTAAACTATAGATACTGTGAGACACGGGGTTTTAAAAATGTATGTGCCCCTACCGTTCCCTATTTTTATATACAGTTTATTGGTTTGCAGTAATTAATATTACCAGATATAATATTTTCGGTTTTATTGAATAACTAATTACAATTGTTTTGTTTTTGATTTCACACATGAGTTATGTCATTGTAAAGATAAAATGTATTTTTGTCAGGAAAAAAGTCATTTTTTTTTTGTTCCAGGCTGTTGTGTATTACAGGGGGTTAAACTAGTGCCGCACAGATAGAGTGCCCGACTTTGTTATGTTGAGATGTAGTTTTGAACTCTGCTACATTACTTTCGCAGAGTCCACAAAGGGGAGAATGGTGAAGGGACTGATCAGGTACAATTTTGGTTTGTTTTGAGTTAATTAATTTGGTTTCAGGAGATCTAAAAATGTGTAAGAGACCCCAATGAGTAATCCAGATTAAATGTGTATGAGAGTAACCTACATTTTGAGATTTTTATGTGTAGATGGTTCCAGATCTTTCCAGAACAGTAAATATGGCACTGGGTAAGCTGTGCTGTAGTCTCCACCCAATATGAGGTATTGTGTAAAAGACCATTCCCCTCCAGCAAAGTTACACATATTTGTGTTGATCTGAAACTATTGAGCCATTTTTTTATTTTTCATTTTCGTTTTTCACTCCCCGACTTCCAAGAGACATAACTTTTTTATTTTGACGGTAAAAATAAAAAAATGGATCAATAGTTTCAGATCAACACAAATAAAACTGTTTTCCTAAAGCAGGATTAATTATGATCAAGCATCTTCAATTTCGTGGTGACTGTCCTATTAGGATCATCATAAAGAAGACATACAGTAGGGTAGTAAAAAAGGCAACCAAAGGGCACACATAGGGCAATAGCCTGCACAGTGTTTCCCTCACCCTAATCAATTTAATGTTCGCATAGACTGCCAAATGGGGCTACTGTCCTTTTCTAGAAGAGATGGAGGTGGGGAGGCAACAAGCTCTGAATTGTCTTAGAAAGACATGAACTAGTAACAACAGAAAATCTAATTTTGATATGTGCTAGATTAAGTTCAGTAGAGCCTCAGGGGTTCAGGGTGTTGCAGCCACAATATGGACCCTTTACTGCAGAAGTATTATGGCCGTTTAAAACCAGCCTTAAGCTTTATTCAGGCGAGCGTGTGTCAAATTGGCAGTTTTTTTAAAACAGTGCGGGACCGGTTTTCACGTATCCCTCATAGACTTGAGTGTATTGAGGGATCTGTGAAAACAGACAAAAATTGGACATGTCCTATTTTTTCACGGACCCTTGACACGGTCCGTTAAAACAACAGCCATGTGAATAGGCCCAAAGAATTACATGTAGCCGCTTGACGGCCGTTAAAAAAACTTATATGTTCGTCTTAATAGAGCTTTACCCTGAGTTGAAAATCTTTCTGGGTGTAACAATATTCATATGTGTTATCTTAATTATTACCTTACGATCTTGTTTTTATGGCAGCACTCTCATCATTTGGTGAACTAAGTTTAGTTCACTAGAACTATGGCGGCAATACTGACCCTGCAATACAACCGTATTACCGCCATTAGAAATGGGTCTTACCATGCGCTATAAATTATTCTGTGTATTGCATTATACATGTTTGTAATTTTGATTATAACCTTATAATATTTATTTATTTATTGGTACGCTCTCTTCATCCATGTTCGGGGGATCTTAGTGTTTTAGCCAACACATTCCGGTGTGCAGCATTGATATATGCTACAGTCAAGTAGTTTTAGTTATATCTGTTCAGTTTTTAATGTTTGTCTCTCAACCAAGTTCAACTTTGTTGTTTTTACTTGAAAGTAGACACTGGCTCAGATGTTAAGTCTTGATGGATTTAACTCGGCTTTGTGGATTTATATGGTTTTTCTTTCATAAGGAAAAGGTAAGTTTTCAATGTTCTGGATATAATAAAAGTTGATATACCAGCAATACACTATTGTTGAAGCAGAGATAGATTACTTATGGGCACATTTGGTAAGCCTACTACCTGTCAATCATGCTGACATAGAGGATAATTGGATCAAGTGAAGTAATTCAATATCCCATCCAACCACACATTAGAGAACAAATTAAGTTTTAATGCAAATATTGAAAAACAAAAACTTTCCAGTCATCCGAAAGTCTCATATTACTGGCTCATAAAGTTTAAAGAGGCTCTGTCACCAGATTTTGCAACCCCTATCTGCTATTGCAGCAGATAGGCGCTGCAATGTAGATTACAGTAACGTTTTTATTTTAAAAAAACGAGCATTTTTGGCCAAGTTATGACCATTTTTGTAGTTATGCAAATGAGGCTTGCAAAAGTCCAAGTGGGTGTGTTTAAAAGTACAAGTCCAAGTGGGTGTGTATTATGTGCGTACATCGGGGCGTTTTTAATACTTTTACTAGCTGGGCGCTGTGAAGAGAAGTAACATCCTCTTCTCTTCAGAACGCCCAGCTTGTGACAGTGCAGACCTGTGACGTCACTCACAGGTCCTGCATCGTGACGGCCACATCGGCACCAGAGGCTACAGTTGATTCTGCAGCAGCATCAGCGTTTGCAGGTAAGTCGATCTTACCTGCAAACGCTGATGCTGCTGCAGAATCAACTGTAGCCTCTGGTGCCGATGTGGCCGTCACGATGCAGGACCTGTGAGTGACGTCACAGATCTGCACTGTCAGAAGCTGGGCGTTCTGAAGAGAAGAGGATGTTACTTCTCTTCACAGCGCCCAGCTAGTAAAAGTATTAAAAACGCCCCGATGTACGCACCTAATACACGCCCACTTGGACTTGTACTTTTAAACACACCCACTTGGACTTTTGCAAGCCTCATTTGCATAATTACAAAAATGGTCATAACTTGGCCAAAAATGCTCGTTTTTTAAAAATAAAAACGTTACTGTAATCTACATTGCAGCGCCTATCTGCTGCAATAGCAGATAGGGGTTGCAAAATCTGGTGACAGAGCCTCTTTAAATTCATTCTGACATAATATACACAAAATATTTTTTTGTCTTACTAACACTAACATACCATCCCACTAACCCAAAACATTGCACACGTGTGTTATGGTATAAGGTCAGCTACAGAACAATGCCAATTTGTACCTGACATTCTTAACTGCCACCTTTCGGTTTAGTTACACTAAGTGATAATTGAAAGCCACATACCCTTTTTTCATCACAAATTAAGGTGGTTTTGTTTTGCACAAAGCATGGCACATGGATTTGATAAATATGACATTCATGTCGAACACTATTTTTGTTCAGTAAAATCACACCAAAAAATTGGCATTAGTAAACCTTCCTCACAATTCAGTCTTTCAACAATGGAGCACATTGGGGACGTTGCTTAACAGCCAAGACTGATGGCAGCTTGAGCAGAGAGCTCCGGAACCGAGCGACTGAAAAAGCACATTCTAAAGCATTTACACTTTGCTTACTTCCTCTTGCAAGTATAAACCCTCCCTGATGATGACTCGAGCAAATACGCACTAAAATCAATGATCTAGAAGACCGCTCAAGGTGGTATCATATTAAATTCTGGAGAAGTCCAAAACATACTTTACAACAGGATCTGAAGCAATATATCCAGTCCTTTCTCAAAGCCATGATGCCCATGTGTTCACCTCATGATATCATCATAGACATAGCTCACAGAGTTCCTCGTCCAAAGCATCTACTGAATACTACACCCAGGGATGTGTTGGCAAGAATCCATTTTTTACACATCAAAGAATACCTTATGGATATGGCCAGACAAGAAAAGGAACCCCCGTCTGCGTACCAACAGATACAACACTTTGCGGACCTCTCTGCGGCTACCTTGTGTTTGCAAAGACATCTAGCCCCTATTACATTTATTCTGAGGATCCAGAAAGTTGCATACCATTGGGGCTTCCCAGTAAAGATCCTAATAATCCGCAATGGGACTATGCATTCCATTTCGTCTAAAGAAGAGGGAACCATGAGTTGTATGACATATGGCGCATTCATCATCACTCTGATAGGGATTATTCCTTTTTTTCCTCAGCGCATGCAACATATTCTCGTATAGACATGTTCCTTATAAATAGATCTTTACTGCATAACGCTAAACATACCTCTATTGATCTCATTAAATGGTTGGATCATGCAGATACGGTATCTCATTACAAATAAAGGAATCTTATGTCAAATCCAATGTATCTTTTTGGCGTTTTAACCCCGTTTTATTAGCAAAATTAGATTCTGCCCTTAAGGAATATTTCCAGTGGAATTTTAATTCTGTTACAAGTCCCTTCTCACTTTGGAATGCTCATAAAACCTTCGTTAGAGGTGTATTGATTGAACTAGGTCATAGAGCCAAGGCGGGAAGATAAAAAAAGGTACAAGATCTTCTCACCCAAATATACTCTCTTGAAACACTAAAAAACACTCTTTGTAATGCCTGATCAAACATCACAGCTTAGAGAACTTCGAGTTCAATTAAAAGATTGTTTATTGTATACTTGTGAAAGGACCTTGACCAAACTTAAAGCCCAATACTAAAATAAAATCCAAAATAATAAAGCAGGTAACTTATTGACTTGACGTTTCAAAACTAGAGAAACTAAGACTAGAATACCCATACTCATACCTTTACCATTTACCTAATAGTTGAAAACTGTATGACCCCAGAGACATAGCCAAATGATTTATGTAATATTATTCAGCTTTGTACAATTTAGAGCCTCCTTCTGAATCATCTCCGGACCCAGCGTTTTCCACTGCCCGCTTCTTGAACAAATTAAATCTTCCCTCCTTTTCCCAACATCAACTGGAAGCTCTAAGTTCCTCCTTACAGAACTCTGAAATATAAACTCATTAAATCCCCTCCTTTACAGAAGGTGCCAGGCTCAGATGATCTTACAAATGTATATTATAAAACCTTTCTGGATATTTTACTCCCAC
Organism: Rhinoderma darwinii; assembly: GCF_050947455.1. NCBI lineage: Eukaryota > Metazoa > Chordata > Amphibia > Anura > Rhinodermatidae > Rhinoderma > Rhinoderma darwinii. Next base: position 81,911 of record NW_027464092.1, read on the forward strand.
GTCTACATTCTACTCTTGTACATGCCTTTAATGAGGGATCCTTCCCGCGAGAAATGTTATAAGCAACAATTGTCACACTCCCGAAGCCTGGTAAAAGTCCAGACACAAAATTTCAGACCGATATCTCTTCTAAACACAGACCTCAAAATTTACACAAAGGTCTTGGTTACTCGTCTTGCACCACTCTTACCCTCATTAATAGCAGGAGATCAGGTTGGCTTTGTTAAAGGCCGGCAGATTACAGAAAATACCAGAAGGGTTCTTAATATTCTAGATATTCTAGATTTTGTGCAGAGCTCAGCAGGGTCTCTGTTAGTGTGACTCTTGATGCAGAGTAGGCATTCGACTGGTTGTCTGCCTTTTTGGTACTAGAAAAAATGGGTATTAGGGATGGCATATTGAACACGATAAAAGTGCTTTACTCCATACCTTCCACAAAATAATTTGTAAATGGAGAGCTCTCTGAGAGTATTGACATTTCCAATGGGACCAGACAGGTTTGCCCTCTTTCTCCCCTGATATTCATACTCTCCATAACCTTTGGCCAAAGCACTCAGATCACATGATGATATTAAATGTATTCTCATAGGTAACTGTCAACATCACATTTCACTGTTTGCAGTTGATATTTTATTAACTTTGGAACAACCAGACAAGTCCTTGGAAACAGGAACAAATATAATTAAAGAATTTTATCTTTTCTCCTACTAAAAAATAAATGAAAACAAATCTCAAATCTTACCCTTTAACCCCTTCCTGACATCTGCCGTATACAGCGCTGTCGAGCAGGGGTTCCCGCAAAGCACAGTACCATTACATTGTGGTGATAGTGTATGTTACAGCTAACACCCTGCTGTAATGGCTAGGACCGGAGCTTGCCTCCGATCTGGCAGATTAACACATCAGAAGCTGCGCTCAATAGAGATCGCATTACAAGGCTTACGGTACTGAGGGCAAGATGGTGTCGGCTCACATTCCAGCACAGAAGCTGAGGCAGCATCATCAGCGGTGGGTGTCAGTTGTATCTTATACCTGACACTGTCCTGTAATGGCAGGGACCGGAGCTAGCTCCATTCCCTGCCATTACACCTTAGATGCAAAGCGATCGCTGCATCTTAGTGGTTTGAAGCTGCCGACTGCTACTATTGCAACAGGAGGCTTAACAATGGCCTCCTGGTCTGCCATTACAAAAGCTGATTAGGCCCCGACCGGAGGCGGAGCCTAATCGGCTTGCTGTCAGTGAACGACTGACAGTTCTAACACATTGAACTACAAATGTAGTGCAATGTATTATAACAGCAATCAAACAGTTGGACTTTCAAGTCACCTAGTGGGACTAAAATAAAGTGTAAAAAAAAAGTTGCAAAAAATGAAATGTAAAGTAATAAAATAAAACACAATCGCCCTTTCTTCCTTATCAAGTCATTTATTATTGAAAAATAATAATAAACCATACATATTTGGTATTGCCGAGTCCGGAATGGCCTGAACTATAAAAATATTACGTTATTTATCCCGCGCAGTGAACACTGCCAGAATTGCTGTTTTTTGGTCACTTTTCCTTCCAAAAATTGGAATAAAACGTGATCAATAGTCGCTAGTATCCAAAAAGGGTAACTATAAAAACTATAGCTCGTCTCACAAAAAACAAGCCCTCATACAGCCCCGTCGACAAAAACATAAAAAAGTTATGGCTCTTACAACATGGTGACTGAAAAAATACATTCTTTTCACAAAAGTAATTTTATTTTTGCAAAAAGTTGTAAAACTTAAAAAAGTGCTATACATTTGGTATCACCGGAATCGCAGTGACCTGCAGAATAAAGTTAACATGTAATTTATAATAACATGTAATTTATAATGCGTGGTGAAAGCTATATAAAAAAAACTAAAAAAAAACTATGCATGCCAGAATTGCTCTTTTTTGGTCAACACGCCTCCAAATAAAAGGATAAAAAGTGATCAAAAAGTCCCATGTACTCCAAAATGGTACCAATAAAAGTGACAGCTCATCCCACAAAAAACAGCCCTTATACCACTACATCTGTGAAAAAATAAAATAAGTCAGGAAAGAAAAATATCTAGTTGTGCAGGCCCCTGGGGAAATGTTTCTTCTGTTTCAAGCAACGATTTATAAAGGCGCTAAAATTAGGAAGGGGAGGACTCAAACATAGCATTATACCAGGACAACACTTTTCAGAAGAATTCCTCAAACTGCAAAGGTGCAGAGTGTGTAACAAAAGGGGGATAAGAAACAACACCATTTATCAGTGTGACACTGGCCTGTGCAGAAAGGATTGCTTCAAATCACACATCTATGTATTTTTTTTTATTTTTTTTTACCCCATTATTATACCACCTGACTATGCCCCTGATGTACTCTGCCCAGCTTACATTATAAACTAAATTACCAGTAAAACTCCAAACAAAACTACAACCAAGCAAATTTCACGCTCCAAAAGCCAAATGGTGCTCCCTCCCTTCTGAACCCTACAGAGTGCCCAAACAGCAGTTTACTTCCACATATATGGCATCGCAAAACCATTGAGAACCCTTTTAACAATTTTTGGGGTGTGTGACTTCAGTGGCACAAGCTGGGTACGACATATTTGCCACTGAAATGGGGAAAAATTGAAATGTTTACTTTGCACCATCCTCAGCACAATCATTTATGGAAAATACTTGTAGGCTGAAAATGCTCACTACACCCCTTAATAAATGCCTTGAGGTGTGTAGTTTCCAAAATATGGTCACATCTCAGGGGTTTCTTTTATTATTTTACATCAGCTCGACTGTGTGCCTAAACATCAGTTTGTGACCACATATGGGGTATTGCCATACTCGGGACAAATTGCTTTACAACCGTTGGGGTGATTTTCTCCTTTTATTTGTTGAGAAAATGAAAACTTTTGGGCTAAAACTATGTCTTATTGGAAAATTCTTATAAAATCTATGAAACATCTGTGGAGTCAAAATTCTCATTTTGGGGGAATGTTGACTGTTTTGGTCCCACAGGGGCTTTGCAAAAGCGACACAGTGCCAAGAAACCAATCCAGTAAAATCTGTGCCCCAAATGCCAAATGGCGCTCCTTCTCTTCTGAGCTCTGCCGCGTGCCCAAACAGCAGTTTATGGCAATATATGGGGTATTGCCGTACTCCAGAGATGTTGCTTTCCAAATGTTTGTGCTCTTTTTTCCTTTATTTGTTGAGAAAATGAAAAAAAAAATAATTAATTTTCACTGGCCATTTCTAATAAAGACTATGAAACACCTGTGGTATCAAACTGCTTACTAAACCCCTAGATGAAGTCCTCAAGGGGTGTAGTTTCCTAAATGGAGTCACTTTTGGGGAGTTTCCACTGTACTTGTCAGGGGCTTTACAAAAGTGACATGGTGCCAAGAAACCAATCCAGCAAAATCTGCGCTCCAAAAGTCAAATGTGGCACATTCCCGTCTAAGCCCTGCCGTGTGCCCAAACAGCAGTTTATGACCACATATGGGTTATTTACATACTCTGGAGAAGTTGCTTCTTCTTTATTCCTTGTGGAAATAGTTTTTTTTTTTTTTTAGCTAAAACGACATCTTATCGGAAAAATGTACATTTCTTTATTTTCATGTGCAAATTCTAATTAAATCTATGAAACACCTGTGGGGTCAAAATAATCAATACACCCCTAGATGAATTCCTTGTGGGGTGTAGTCTTTTTTGGGATGTTTCCGTTTTCTTGGCATTACAAGACCTCTTCAAACCTGTCATGGTTCCTAAAATATAATCTAATAAAAAGAAGGCCCTAAATCCTCTAGGTTCTCCTTTGCTTCTGAGGCCTGTGATTCAGTCCATTAGCACACTAGGGAAACGTGTTAGTATTTTTAAAAACGGCAGAATCTGGGCAATAAATTATGTTACGTTTCTCTTGTAAAACCTTCAGTATTAAAAAAAAAAAAAAATTTAAAATGAATTTCTGTGAAAAAAATTACATTTGTAAATTTCACCTCTACTTTGCTTTAATTCTTGTGAAAAGCCTAAAGTGTTAAGAAACTTTCTAAATGCTGTTTTGAATACTTTGAGGGGTGCAGTTTTTAAAATGGCATGATTTATGGGAGTTTTTTTTGTTATATGGGCCTCTCAAAGCCACTTAGAACTGAACTGGTCCCCGAAAATATAGCCTTGTAACGTCCTAGAAATATAAAAGGATGTTCAAAAAACGATGCCAATCTAAAGTAGACATATCGGAAATGCTAATTAGCAACTATTTTGTGTGGTATAACTACCTGTCTTACAAGCAAATACATTAACCCCTACCCGCACCAGGACGTAACTGTCCGTCGTTGCGGGAAGTTACTTCCCGCACGAGGACGTACAGTTACTGAGTTAATCCCGGTGCACACTGTCGGCGACAGTGTGCACCGGGAACCAGGAGGTCAGCTGTCGCCGACAGCTGACACTCCCCTCTTGCCGGCCAGCGGTCCTTTGCCGCTGATTTCGGCGCATTAACCCCTTAAATTCGGCGATCGGGTGCAATCGCCGAATTTTAGGGGTTTCTAACATATCGGCAGACCCCCGTCCGAAATCGCGGGGTCTGCCGATAGTTAGTATGGCAAACGGAAGCCAAACAATGGCTTCCGGGTCTGCCATGGACAGAAGCCCATCAGGACCAACCTTCGGCTGGTCCTGATAGGCTTCCTGTCAGAGTGACAGAAAGTCACTGTGCCATTCCCGATGCACACTGTCGGCGACAGTGTGCATCGGGAACTTGGAGATCAGCTGTCCCCGACAGCTGACACTCTCCAGTGTTGCCGATCAGCGGCTCATCGCCGCTGATTTCGGCAATTAACCCGTTACATGCGGGGCTCGATTGCGATCTCCGCATGTAGCGGGTTTGTAGCGCATCAGCAGCCCCCATGCAATCGTGGGGGCTTCTGATGCTTGTGATGGCACCGGGGGGCCAGACAACGGCCCCCAAGTCTGCCATGTATGTCAGCCTATGAGGATCAGCTTCTGCTGATCCTCGTAGACCAACTGTCAGAGTGACTGTGACGTCATACTGACAGTTGGAATACGTTACACTACCTAGGTAGTGTAATGTATTCTAGCAGCGATCAGAGCTGCAGGTAAAAAAAAGAAAGTGTAAAAAGTAAAAGAAAAGTTAATAAACAAAAATATAAAGTGTAAAAAGTAAAAAAAAGTTAATAAAAATGTTTTATAAAAGTGTAAAAATAAAAGGTTTTGTTTTCCTATAATAAGTCATTTATTATAGGGAAAAAATGAAAACGTTAAAAAAAAAGTACACATATTTGGTATCGCCGCGTTCGTAACGACCCAATCTATGAAACTATAATGTAAATTTTTCCACACGGTGAACGCCGCAAACAAAATAAATGGAAAACTGTCAGCATCGCTATTTTTTGGTCACCACCCCTCCCAAGTTATAGAATAAAAAGTGATCAAAAAGTCGCATTTACCCCAAAATGGTACCAATAAAAACTACAACCCGTCCCGCAAAAAACAAGACCTCCCACAGCTTTTTTGACGAAAAAATAAAAAAGTTACGGCTCAGAATAGCGTGTCCCAGAAAATAAATTATTTTATAGAAACGTAATTTTATTGTGCAAACGCTGCAAAACGTAAAAAAAACTATACACATATGGTATCGGCGTAATCGTACCGACCGGCAGAATAAATTAAAACTTAATTTATTGCGCACGGTGAACGCTGTAATAAATAAAGAATTTAAAGCGCCAAAATCGCTGTTTTTTGGTCACCCTAGCTCTAAAAAAGATCCTGAGGGGCCAAAATGCTCACTATACCACTAGAAAAATTCCTTGAGGGGTGTAGATTCCAAAATAGGGTCACTTTTGGCGGGTTTCCACTGTTTTGGTCCCTCCGGGGCGTTGCAAACCCGACATGGCACTGAAAACCAATCCAGCAAAATCTGCACTCCAAAATCCAAAAGGCGCTCCCTCCCTTCTGAGCCCTGCTGTGGGTCCAAACATCAGTTTACGACCACATATGGGGTATTGCCGTAATCGGGAGAAATTGCTTTACAAATTTTGGGGTGCTTTTTCTCCTTTATTCCTTGTAAAAATGAAAAAATTCTATGTTTCCACAGAAAAATAGGTGATTTTCATCTTCACAGACTAATTCCACTAAATTCTGCAAAAAAACTGTGGGGTCAATATGCTATCTATACCCCTAGAAAAATGCCTTGAGGGGTGTAGTTTCCAAAATGGGGTCACTTTGGAGGGGTTTCGGCTGTTTAGGTACCACAAGACCGCCTCAAACCTGACATGGTGCCTAAAATATATTCCTAAAAAAAGGAGGCCCCGAAATCCACTAGCTGCTCCTTTGCTTCTGAGGCCTGTGTTTCAGTCCATTAGGACACTAGGGCCACATGTTGGATATTTCTAAAATCTGCAGAATCTGGGCAATAAATATTGAGTTGCGTTTCCCTGGTAAAACCTTCTGTGTTACAGATTTTTTTTTATTACAAATGAATTTCGGCAAAAAAAATGAAATTTGTAAATTTCACCTCTACTTTGCCTTAATTCCTGTGAAACGCCTAAAGGGTTAAAATATTTTCTGAATGTGGTTTTGAATACCTTGAGGGGTGCAGTTTTCAAAATGGGGTGATTTATGGGGACTTTCTAATATATAAGGCCCTCAAAGCCACTTCAGAACTGAACTGGTCCCTGAAAAAATAGCCTTTTGAAATTTTATTGAAAATATGAGAAATTGCTGCTAAAGTTCTAAGCCTAGAAAAATAAAAGTACGTGAAAAAAAATGATGCAAACATAAAGTAGACATATAGGGGATGTTAACTAGTAACTATTTTGTGTGGTATTACTATCTGTTTCACAAGCAAATACATTTAAATTTAGAAAAATGCTAATTTTTGCAAATTTTTGCTAAAATTTGAAGTTTTTCACAAATAAATATTGAATTTATCGACCAAATTTTTTCACTAACATAAAGTACAATATGTCACGAGAAAACAATCTCAGAATCGCTTGGATAGGTAAAAGCATTCCGGAGTTATTACCACATAAAGTGACACATGTCAGATTTGAAAAAATAGGCTGTGTCCACAAGGCCAAAACAGGCTGTGTCCTAAAGGGGTTAAAAGTGATAAAAATGCAAATTTTTGAAATTTTTCACGAAATTTTTTGTGTTTTCCACAATTAAATACTGAATGTATCGACCAAATTTTAACAGTAGCATAGAGTCCAATGTCTCATGAGAAAACAATCTCAGAATTGCTTGGATAGGTAAAAGCTTTGCAAAGTTATTACCACATAAAGTGACACATGTCAGATTTTAAAAATAAGGCTGCCACGAAGGTCAAAAGTGTCTGCAGCGGGAATAGGTTAATAACCCCCTTAGGCACTAGACTCCCTTAAATTCACATTCCCTATTGACTGGCAATCACAACATGTTAAATACCTGGGCATAGATGTTACTAACTCAATACAAGATCTGTATAAATGTAACTACCCCCCTTACTGAAAACTATAGAAACTGACATGCTGTTGTATAATAAATCTGATATCTCATAGGTATAACTGCATTTAAAATGTTAATCCTGCCTAAAATATTATATATATGTAACGGGACCCACTGGTCCACTCCGCCGAAATGGAGTAGTAGATGGTCAAACAATATTGGACAGTCACTGGTCGTCGGTGGTACCTGGATGGTAGGCCGGAATCTGACTTGTGCTGGATTATTGAAAGCTGTCTTGTGCTGGATTAACGGAAACTGGTTTGTGCTGGATTAACAGAATGTGGCCTGTGCTGGATTATTGGAAGCTGGTTTGTGCTGGATTAACGGAAGCAGAACTGGTATCAGACACCGGATGCAGATACTGGACTTCTCACGTACAACGGACACAGATACTGAAGTCGTCACAGACAGTGGATTTGACACGGACACTGGACACGGATACTGAAGTCGTCACGGAGACTAGGCTTGACATGGACACCGGACAAGGATACTGAAGTTGTCATGGACACTGGACTTGACACAGACACCAGACGCGAATACTGAAGTCGTCACAGACACTGGACTTGACACGGACACCAGACACGGATACTGAAATCAGGAACAGGCTAAGGAACCTTTGCAAAATAACAGAAGCTTAGCAACAACATTGCTCAGGCACAGTGGAATTTGGCAGAGTTCCTTTAATATATCCAGGATGTGCTGCCATAATTTGGGACCACGGGGACGAGTGCGCTCGCACCCTATGAGCACAGACCAATGGAGAGAGCAGAGCGTGCTGGGGTCCCAGAGCAGAGAGACACCGGCGCAGGGGACAGGGAGGCTGGCGGCCGCTGGGGTGAGTAACACCCCTGGCCACCAGCGCTACAATATATTTATAGCGGTGCCTATTCGTCTACACGTTTCCTTTTACAATAAAGTACAAAAACTTTTGAATGCCTTTAATTGGAAGAGAGGTAAACCGAGGATAGCCTCTACAATCCTAAATAGAGCCAAAAAGTTTGGAGGCTTAGGCTTTTCAAATATTTCTGAGTATTTTATTGCAACTCAGATATCCCTACTATGGAACTCGTGGATTGGGGATGTGCGTCAACACTGGTTACACATAGAAACCTTTCTAGTGCCTGGTAATAATTTAAGAGCTCTACTAATAGCTTCTCTGACTCCTTTCATAATCCCTACCCCCCTCCCCTACCTTTTATCTACTTCCCTGTAACATTGGAAAAAATTTCACTCTACTAGCCTAACTTCCTAATTTTCTCTAAAGCAAGTGACACCTATTGACATTTTTCATAATATTATTCCTGATATAGACGTGAGACCATGGAAAGAAAAGGGTATTTCCCAACTAAAAGATTTGATGTATGGAACTGAAATTTTTTATCCCGTACAATAATCTGACTCTTAATTATGGGATTTCCCACAAAGATTTCTACATATACTTAAGAATTAGACACCTTATGTCAACTACCGAACCAAGTCATTGTTGAAGTTACTGCCAATGCTGAGTTATTTCAACTATGGTCACTTCCAATAGCTACCTCTAACTGCCTTAAACTTCTTTACTCTATGCTAGGCTCTAACTCTTCATTTATTATATCTTCCCCTTTCCTTACTTGGGAGAGAGACATAAACCAAACATTTGCTAATTCACAATGGCTTACTCTTTGAAATTCATTGCTTCCACTTTCAAATATGTATCTTATTATGAATCTGCTATCAAGACGGTTTCGAGATGGTATTATACCCCTGATATATTGATTCATATGTACCCTGGCTCTTCCAATCTCTGCTGGAGAAATTGTGGACATAGAGGCACATTATTCCATATACTATGGTCCTGCCTGATTCTTAACTGCTTGTGGACCTCAATCTTCAAACTTTTTTCCCTACTATGCAGGGTACCAGTACCCCTGTCCCCTTCCCTCGCACTCCTATTTTTAGGATTCAATGATTTGCCTGCCAATGGATGGGTGGTTGCCGCCCATGTGGTACTAGCTACCAAACTGGTGATAACCAGGTATTTGAAGAGTACAACAATATCTTCCATTGGAGAAATACATGCCATGATTAACACTACATGCACATATGAGAAAATGATAGCATATAAGGATCATAGATTTTCTCAGTATGCAAGAGATTGGAGGAGCTGGTCCCATATTCCTCAAAATTGTATACTTCCTTGTAATGAATACCTTATGCTAATGACCCAAAATAAGCCTGTTCAATCTTTCTGCCGGAAGAACCGATGAACGGAAAGCCAAACGGGAGCCATAACATTACCACTGCAGTTGGTTTCCATTTCGTAAGGTTTTCCGTTTTTTTTCCCGGAACCCATGAACAGAAGTCTGATGTTGATGTGAACACACCCTAAGATTGTACCTCATGGGCCACTCTTTGTAAAATCTTTTTACATGTCACGGCATGTTTTCACTTGTTGTATCTTATTATTCTTTTGATAAAAACAGATTGATAAAAAAAAGTTAGCATATTTAACTGGCAAAATGCTTGTGTAAAAGAACTATGGAGAGACATTTGTCATAAACCATTTTGAATTTTAATAAATGCATCACAGACATAAGTTAAATTTAGATACTGCACCTACAGAACTTGTTCCTGCGTCAGTACTGACACATGAACTCCCCGCTACCGGCGCTCTATATTTACCTCCCAGCATCTTCTGCGGTGTCGCCCTCTGCTCAGTGTCGCAAAAGTTTAATATATATGGAAATATGCCTGAACTTCTAGCATCCATGGCCAACATCCTATCAATTTTGTCTTTATTTGTGTGCAGTGAATCACAAAAGTTTGCATTTCGCCAAATCAGAAACTTTTGGGAAATTCCGACCTAATTTGATTTGTGTAGAATCTATTCGCTAATCTCTAGTGGTCACACATTTTCAATTATTACCCATGAGTGCATGAGATCACTTCCATTCACAATGCCCATTTATTTCAGTGGGCATTGACTACCCATGCATGGTTATCTCTCTATTGTGGAAAAGCACTGAAAATGTCATGTCATATTAATTTCGAGCTGCTAACAGACCACCACCAAAATGATTTTCACGTCTGTCTGGTTGACATGTCATAAAAGTCTATTTTGGAGCTTCCTATTTAATATAATCAGTGAGACTTAAGAGATGAAATCTCTTAGCAACAAGTATCTAATTGCAATATTCACCGTTTTACTTCTTATTTAGAAACCAAATGAGCATTGTCAATTACATTCTCTGAAATCTAATCATTAACTTTTTGTATTTTCGGAAAATTGTAAATTGCTATAATTTTTGAATCTTACTAAATACAAGTTCACATGTCTCTGATCATCCAGATAACTTTATTATAACGTAAGCTACCAATGTCCTCAGTATCAATGCCCTGGTCATGAAGTTTATTGAGTTCACTGAGTTCAGTGGGAATTTGTCCACATTGGCTGACTGTCATCCTTGTTTAAACAATTACCTAGTTTCAAGCAGTTCTTTGGATTTTTAGGAAACATATTTATATGTATTTTATAATGTGTGGCTTGCAATTATATATATATATATATATATATATATATATATATATATATATATATATATATATATCATTATGGAGCTGACCATACATGGACACTTTTTTTAAGCAGATTAGTGATTTGTTACTAGAAACTGATGTCATGAACCAAAATATATCTAATGTTCACTCCATAGTCAGTTGAATATTTTTTTTAACAATTACTCTCTTTTCACATTGTGTGTTTTTAGGTTTCCTCCAACATTTTTGATGGCCAGAATAGTGCAGTCTGCCACCGTCGAAAATACTGGATTATAAATTGATGGGATCCATCTATTATTTTCCGCCCTGTATGCCGCAGGGAATTCCGGCTGAAATTGTGGTGCAGTTTTCCGGCCGGAATGTCCGCTGCGGAAAACTGCACAGAAAAAAAAATGTTACAATGGTGATGTGTACCACCTACGTCCTGACATCCTGACGTTCTTCAGCTTTGGGATGACATTTCATCCAATGCGACCGCTGCAGCCTGTGATTAGCTGCAGCGGTCACATGGGATTAAACGTCTTCCCAGGAGGCCGGCCTTGGCGAAGAAACACAGAATTCTGCGTAAGTATAAGATTTTTTTTTTCTAAGTTGCGTTTCTTGTGGCGGAACCGCTGCGATTCCGCTGCAAAAAATGCAACATCTGCTATCTGTTGAAGATTTTACCTCCCCATTGAATTCAATGGGGAAAACCCGCAACAAATAAGCAGCGTTTACGCAAGTACAATTGACATGCTGCTGATTAAAAAAATGCACCCAATATCAATTTCAAAACGTTTTTTCCGCTCATCATTTACATAGCGTGTGGATGAGATTTGTTCAAATCTCGTCCACTTTGCTGCTACTGTATTATGCTGTAGATTTTCTGGAACAAAATCCGTCAAATATTGTTGTGTTGAGGACAGTGAAAACTGAACATCTTATGAAACGATTTATCAACATGTTGGTAAGCAACTTTCGTTTTTCACTCCCCGCATTCCAAGAGACATAACTTTTTTATTTTTTTCCACCAATGGAGTGGTGTGAGGGCTTATTTTTTTGCGGGAGGAGTTGTAGTTTCTTTTGGTTACCATTTATAATTCCATATAATGTACTGGGAAACTGAAAAAAAATTCTTTGCGGGCTGAACTTGGAAAAAACTGTGATTCCTCAATAGATTTTTAGGTTTCATTTTTACGGCTTTCACCATGCAGTAAAAAAGCGATAACTTATCTTTATTCTGTGGCTCAATACGATTATGGTGATACCAAATTTACATAGGTTTTTTTATATTTTACAACTTTTATTGATAATAAACTTTTTGTTAAAAAAAAAATATATTTTGTGTTGCCACATTCTAAGAGCCATAACTTTTTTATTTTTTCACAGATTGAATAGAGTGAGGGCTTATTGTTTGCAGGACAAGCTGTAGTTTTTTTGGTATGTAGAACTTTTTGATCAAAGTTTATTACAATTTGTTTAGACCTAAGTTGAGCAAAAAACAGCACTTTTGACGTTTTAAATTTGTTATTTTTTATGGCGTTCACCGTGCACATTAAATAATGCTATATTGTAATAGTGTCACGGTGCGGGGTGTGGACCCACTGGGCCGTACCGCGTAGCGGGAATGGCAGCTGGCCAAACCGGAAAGTACACAGTTCAATGGTTCAGCGAGAGTACCTGAGGCAATCGTAGGCAGTGGCGAGGCGGACACGTCCAGAACCAGGTGGTGGGAAGTCGTTCGGTGAGGCGTAGCAGGGCAGCGTAGACTGTAGCACAGAACTGTAGGTAGCACAGCACGGCAATAGCACTAGGTAGCACGGAAACAGGATACGGGATACGGGATACAGGAGCAAGGTACACTGGGAGGCTGGAAGACACTGGGAGACCATAAGCAAGACGAACAATGGGAAAACTAACAACGCTCTGGCAAAGGGCAAGAGGGCAGAGCCCTTTTTATAGCCCAGGGCATCCTGGGCCAGATTGCAGTTTTTTGCAAAAACGCGCGCACTGTCCCTTTAAGGCCGTGCGCCAGAGACACTCGGAATCCGGAAGAGAGTGCCGGCGCTTGACTGGGGGATGATGCTGCAGGCAGGTAAGCTGTCCATGGCCACGGCCGTCGGGGTTAACGACCGATCGACGGGCCGTGGCCATAGACGTTACAGTATCCCCCCTCTTACGCCCCCTCTTCTTGGGACCAGAGCGAGAGAGAAACTTCCTCACGAGGACAGGGGCATCGATGTTCTCCTCTGGCTCCCAAGACCTCTCTTCTGGGCCGAACCCCCTCCAGTCCACCAAATAAAATGTCCTTCCTCCCACCTTCTTGGTAGCCAGAATCGCCTTTACCTCGAAAGTCCCAGATGGGCCACCAGGAACCACTGTGGGACTAGGAGTCCTGGAGTAGCGGTTCAGGAGCACCGGTTTTAGCAGGGAGACGTGAAAGGAGTTAGGAATCCTGAGAGTGGGGGGGAGCCGCAGCTTGTAGGATACCGGATTAATTTGTAGCAGGACTTCAAATGGACCAAGGAACCTCGGGGCAAATTTGCATGACGGCACCTTCAGCCGGATATTCCTAGAAGACAGCCAGACTTTAGCCCCTGGAAGGAACTGTGGAGGTACCCGTCTTCTTGTATCTGCCTTTCTCTTCATGCGGTCCACCGCCAAGTGGGTAGAAGATCGAGTCTGTTGCCATATCTGTAGAAAGTCCCTGAAGGTGGAGTCGGCTGCAGGCACCTGGGACATTGTAGAAACAGGAAGAAGTATACGAGGATGTTGGCCGTAGATGATGAAAAATGGACTGGATGTGGTCGACTCACTGGTGTGGTTGTTATAGGAGAACTCTGCCCACGGGAGCAACTGCACCCAATCATCATGGCGCCTGGACACAAAGTGACGTAGGTAGTTCTCCATAATCTGGTTAACTCTCTCGACTTGCCCGTTGGACTGGGGATGATAGGCTGAAGAGAAGTCCAATTTCACACCAAGGAGCCCGCAGAGTGCTCTCCAAAACTTCGAGGGGAACTGGACACCTCTGTCCGAGACAATATGCAGGGGCAATCCGTGCAGACGGAAGATGTGCTGTATGAAGAGGTCAGCCAATCGCGTAGCAGACGGCAGAGCGGTCAACGGGATGAAGTGAGCCATCTTGGAAAATCGATCCACCACCACCCAGATCACACTGAAACTAGTAGAAGGAGGAAGATCCGTGACGAAGTCCATAGTGACATGTTGCCACGGGGCAACGGGCACAGGCAGTGGTTGGAGCAGGCCCGCAGGTCTGCAGTGAGCAACTTTATTTGCTGCACAGACTGTGCAAGAGGAGAAAAAGTCCATGACATCTTTGGGCAGCGTGGGCCACCAGAACTGACGGGTGATTAGATCTTGGGTCTTATGAGCTTAGAGCTGTGACCCCAGGGAAGAATTCTTCCTCGGTCAACCAGACGCACAAAAGTCCTACCCGGAGGAATGTCTCTGACTTGCAGGGGATTCACAGAGAAGATACAGGATGGGTCAATGATATTCTGTGGAGATTCAATGGCGTCCTTGGTTTTGAAAGATCTAGACAAGGCATCGGCCCTCACATTCTTGTCGGCGGGACGGTAGTGGAGTTCGAACCAGAACCGAGCAAAGAACAACGACCACCTGGCTTGACGAGGATTCAACTGCTGGGCCGTCTGTAGGTAGGTCAAATTCTTGTGATCCGTGAAGATCAGGATAGGATGAACCGCGCCTTCCAGTAGGTGTCTCCACTCCTGCAGAGCCAGTTTGATGGCCAGTAACTCCCGGTCCCCAATCGAGTAGTTACGCTCTGCGGGAGAAAACAGCTTGGAATAGTAGCCACATACCACGGCCTTGCCTTGCGGTCTTTTCTGGAACAACAGTGCACCAGCACCCACCGAGGAGGCGTCCACCTCTAACGAAAACTGTAACGATACGTCCGGATGGTGCAGAATGGAGGCAGATGTGAAGGCTTTCTTTAAGGATTCAAATGTGGCTTCAGCCTCCGGGGTCCACATCTTGGCATTCATACCTTTCTTAGTAAGGGTGGAGATAGGTGCTGTCAAAGATGAGAAGTTGGGGATGAAGAGTCGGTAGAAGTTGGCGAATCCTAGAAAGCGTTGGATGGCCCTTAAGCCTTGGGGGCGTGGCCACTCGAGGACGGCCTTTACCTTCTGGGGATCCATCTTGAGGCCCTGATCTGAGATAATATAGCCCAGGAAGGATAGAGACTTCTTCTCGAACACACACTTCTCCAACTTGGCATAAAGTCGATTCTCTCTTAGACGGAGCAACACCTGGCGGACATGACTTTGATGAGTTACTGGGTCTGGGGAAAAAATCAGAATGTCATCGAGATACACCACAACACAAACATACAGGAGATCACGAAAAATTTAATTGACAAACTCTTGAAATACTGCGGGAGCGTTACACAGGCCGAAGGGCATGACTAAGTCTTCGTAATGCCCATCATGAGTATTAAATGCAGTCTTCCACTCGTCACCTCGACGAATCCGGATCAGATTATAGGCCCCTCGCAGGTCCAGTTTAGAAAAAATTTTGCCCCCCGTATGCAATCAAACAATTCCGAAATTAAAGGCAGAGGATACCTGTTCTTCACCGTGATCTGGTTTAGGCCTCGGTAGTCGATGCAAGGTCGTAATGATCCATCTTTCTTTTTAACAAAGAAGAACCCTGTTCCGGCCGGGGATGAAGATTTACGAATGAAACCCCTCTCCAGGTTCTCCTTGATGTAAGCCGACATGGACTGGGTCTCTGGCAAGGAGAGAGGGTACACTCTACCATGAGGGGGAGACGATTCCGGAACCAGGTCGATCGGGTAGTCATATGCCCGGTGTGGCGGCAAGGTCTCGGCCTCCATTTTATTGAAGACATCGCCGAACATGGAGAAACAGAGGGGCAAACCTGCCAACGACTGAAGAGGAGTGGACTGTGGCGACTGGATGTGACTCAGACAGCGGTCAAGACACTTCGGGCCCCACTGGAGAACCTCTCCAGAGTTCCAATACAGGACGGGAGCGTGCAGACGAAGCCAAGGCAACCCCAGCAGCACGGGGTTGACGGCCTTGAACAGGATGAACAGAGAGATGATCTCAGCATGAAGGGCTCCCACTTGGAGTTTCAACGGCTTGGTTATGGACACAACTGGGTCTGGTAATGGCAGTCCATCCACCGAGGCAACGATCAGCGGCCTTTCAAGCGGGATAGTGGGCAACTGTAGGAGATCCACAAGATCCTGGCAGATGAAGTTGGCTGCAGAGCCGGAGTCCAGATATGCGGAGACCTGATGGGAACTCTCGCCAGCAATGATGGTTACAGGGATAAATAGTTTGGAAGAGAGTTTTTGCTTCAATGTGTTGACGCCCAGGGTTGTCTCTCCAACCAAGCCTAGGCGCTGGGGTTTTTTGGCTTTTGAGGACACAGACGCACGACGTGGCCAGCGAGGCCGCAATATAACCATAGTCCAGAGGTGCGCCTGTGCTGTTTCTCCTGGACCGATAATTTTAGTCGGTCAGCTTGCATCGGAACCTCGGGCAAAGCGATAGAAGCAGGCAAGAGGGGTTGCTGAAAGTTGGGCGCCAGTCTAGGATGCCGACGCTCCTGACGAACCTCATGGGATCTCTCTCTCAGCCTTATGTCAACCTGAGTGGCAAGCAGAATCAAGTCGTCCAACGCGGGAGGCAGGTCTCGTGCAGCCAGTTCGTCCTTGATCTCGGGCGACAGGCCATGCCAATAGGATGCCACGAATGCCTCATTGTTTCAGGATAGCTCTCCTGCCAGAGTCCGGAACTGAATAGTATACTCGCCCACGGAGTTGTCCTCTTGGCGAAGGTTGAAGATGGCGGTGGCGGCTGATGAGACTCTCCCTGGCTCCTCAAAAACGGTTCGGAATATTCGTGCGAACTCCTGGAAGTCTCGGGTCTCGGGTCCCTGACGTTCCCAGATAGGGTTAGCCCATGCCAGGGCCTTGCCGGTCAGGAGGGAGATGATAAAGGCGATCTTGGCTCCATCTGACTGAAATGCCCGAGAGTTCAGGGTAAAATGAATGTGGCATTGGTTCAGGAACCCCCGACAAGCACTTGCGTCTCCATCGAACCAAGAGGGCAATGGCAGCGAGAACCGAGGGTCCGTACAGGAACTGCCAGGAGGAGCAACAGGAGGGTCGGCTTGAGGAACTTGCATAGAAGCAGGAATGGAGGCAACTAGCGTCCCTAGCTGCTGCGCCATAGAGTCCACGGCCACGAGGAGCTGGTCCTGCCTAGCTCGGAGATCCAGAAGATCCGCCTGCATGGCTTTGGAGGGTGTCAAGCCCTTGAATTGGCCAGCGGGGTCCATGACCAGAGCGTACAGTCACGGTGCGGGGTGTGGACCCACTGGGCCGTACCGCGTAGCGGGGATGGCAGCTGGCCAAACTGGAAAGTACACAGTTCAATGGTTCAGCGGGAGTACCTGAGGCAATCGTAGGCAGTGGCGAGGCGGACACGTCCAGATCCAGGTGGTGGAAAGTCGTTCGGTGAGGCGTAGCAGGGCAGCGTAGATTGTAGCACAGCACGGTAGGTAGCACAGCACGGCAATAGCACTAGGTAGCACGGAAACAGGATACGGGATACGGGATACAGGAGCAAGGTACACTGGGAGGCTGGAAGACACTGGGAGACCATAAGCAAGACGAACAACGGGAAAACTAACAACGCTCTGGCAAAGGGCAAGAGGGCAGAGCCCTTTTTATAGCCCAGGGCATACTGGGCCAGATTGCAGTTTTTTTCAAAAACGCGCACTGGCCCTTTAAGGCCGTGCACGCGCGGGCGTGCGCACCCGCCAGAGACACTCGGAATCCGGAAGAGAGTGCCGGCGCCTGAATGGGGGACAATGCTGCAGGCAGGTAAACTGTCCATGGCCACGGCCGTCGGGGTTAACGACCGATCGACGGGCCGTGGCCATAGACGTTACAAATAGTTCAGACTTTTACGGACGCAGCGATACCAATTTTGTTTACTTTTTTATTTTTTACATTACTTTAGCGGGGAAATGGGAAAAGGTTTTTTTTAACTTTTATTTTTTTGTATTATTTTTTTCACTACTAAAAACTTTTTTCACTTTTTTTTAACACACTTTATTAGCCCTCCTAGGGGACTTGAACCAGCGATCGTCAGATGGCTGGTACAATATACTGCAATACTAACGTATTGCAGTAAATTGTCGTTTTTACAGGCTTCTGTTAAGCCCTGCCACTGTAATAAATTACATTTGACTTTATTCTGCGTGTCGGTACGATTACGGCGATACTATATGTATATCGTTTTTTTAATGTTTTCCAGCATTTGCACAATAAAATTACTTTTCTATAAAATAATTTATTTTCTGTGTCACCATATTTTGAGAGCTGTTACAGGAGAATATTGTTCCCATCCAGACACTCTGTTTTATGACCACATAAAATATACCTGGTAAATAGATATAGTATATACTGATATTATTCAGTGGTGTTCACCCTTTGAGGTGGCAGTATGCTCAGAAGACAGCTGAGTATACTGGGAATAGATTTACCTATACTGTACAGATGCACATTGGAAGGTGTATGGGTGGTCATAAGGCGGAGTCAATGGAATGGGTGGGTTCAACCCAGGGATAGGAACATATAGGTCATGGGAAGCTCTTGGTGCGGCCTCTTTCCTGCCAGCCCTGGACGCTCAGCACTTAACATCAGGAGCCAGCTAAGTTCTATTATATGTGTGCTTTCTGTGTATGTATATAAGTATAATTATATTACAGCAGACTTTATATGTGTACATAGAGATATTCTAGGAATCTTATGTGGATTATAGATGAGTAGATATATATATGCTGTTTATGCATGAGTCTCTATATGTACATGTACTAATGGTCAGGCGCTGTATGTGGCTTTGGTTATAGTGGTAGTACCAGGAGACCATATAAGGTTGGGACCTGGATTTATATTATATATACATACACATTACTAGTCACATGTGCAAAGTGTTCAGGGAAGGTAGGAAGAGAGGCCGCTGTGTGTGGTTGTGTTGTCTATGTAATGTATTGTATCTTGATGTAGTGTATATTGGTTTGTCACGTCTATGTTATGAGTAAAGTATTTTTATATATTTAAGTATCTGCGAGGGTTGTATGTTACTCCTGTGGTGTGTGAAGGACTGGAGTGTGTGCACATTGTGAACAATACAAAGTAAGCGGACTATATGAGAAACAAAGGTAACGGACTAGGAACGGAGAAAAGGGAGATAATACAGATAGTCATTTGCCCCCTTTAACAAGAGCCATAACTTTTTTATTTTTTAGTCAAAAAAGCTGTGGGAGGTCTTGTTTTTTGCGGGACGGGTTGTAGTTTTTATTGGTACTATTTTGGGAACATGCGACTTTTTATCGCTTTTTATTCTATATCTTGGGAGGGGTGGTGACCAAAAAATAGCGATGCTGGCATAGTTTTTCATTTATTTTGTTTACGGCGTTCACCGTGCAGGAAAAATAACACTATAGTTTTATAGTTTGGGTCGTTACGAATGCGGTGATACCAAACATGTGTACTTTTTTTTCAACGCTTTAATTTTTTTCCTATAATAAGAGACTTATTATAGGAAAAAAAACTTTTATTTTTACAGTTTTATAAAACATTTTTATTAACCTTTTTAAATAATTTTTTTCACTTTTTACACTTTCTTTTTTTCACCTGCAGCTCTGATCACTGTTAGAATACACTACCTAGGTATTCACTGTATAAACTGATACTGAATTTCATTCAATATTAATATTTTCCACCGCCTGAAAGAACGATTAAAATGTCTCTTTATTAGTTAATTTGATTAAAACGTTGTCCACGTAATCCTACGCGTTTCAGTACCACCTATCGGCCATTACACCTGCGTCATACACGTGCCGGGAGGCAAAATAAGCACAAAAACAGTGCTATCCGGTTGTTTGATTAATGTTTAAATAATACCTGATGACGTATCACATAGATAGGTGGTACTGAAACGCGTAGGATTACGTGGACAATTAATGGCAAGGGTTCAGTGAACGTTTATGACAAACGGAGAGACTGCGATCTATGGGTGGATACACATACTATCACCCACTGACGCTTCTCTTGTTTCTGACCACTTGCTTTTGCCTGTATTGGATAATTGTGCCTTTTGAGCCATGTTTTAATCAAATTAACTAATAAAGAGACATTTTAATCGTTCTTTCAGGCGGTGAAAAACACTTCTTAGGTAGTGTAATGTATTCCAACTGTTAGTGTGACGTCACAGTCACTCTGACAGTAAGTCTACGAGGACCAGCCAGAGGCTGGTCTTCATAGGCTTCCATACATGACAGACCCGGAGGCCGTTGCCTGGCCTCCGGATGCCATCACAAGCATCAGCAACCCCCACAATTGCATGGGGGCTGCCGATGTGCTACAAACCCCCTAAATGCGGCGATCGCACTCGATCTCCGCATTTAAGGTGTTAATTGACGAAATTAGTGGCGATGAACTGTCGGGGACAGCTGACCTCCCGGTTCCCGATGCACACCTTGTCGCCGACAGTATGCATCGGGAACAACACAGTGACTTCCTGTCTCTCTGACAGGAAGCCTATCAGGACCAGCCGGAGGTTGGTCCTGATGGGCTTCCATCCATGGCAGACACGGAGGCCATTTTTTGGCTTCTGTTTGCCATGCTAACTATTGGCAAACCCTGGAATTTCAGACCGGGGTCTGCCGATATGATAAAAAACCCTAAACTGCGGCAATCTCAACTGATCGCCGTATTTTTAGGGCTAATTGCCAAAATCAGCGGCAAGGGACCGCTGGCCGGCATGAGTGGAGTGTCAGCTGTCAGCGACAGCTGACCTCCCGGTTCCCGGTGCACACTGTCGCCGACAGTTGCACCGGTTACAACTCAGTAACTATACGTCCTCGTGCGGGAAGTAACCTCCCGCGGCGATGTATAGTTACTGACTCGTGCGGATAGGGGTTAATAATGCCCAGCAGGAATTAGAGAACTAAAAGTTTCCTTAGCTGCCCTGCAAAAACTGGCAGCAGAATACATGCCATAAAACATAAGCAACAGCCTCCTAGAGGAGTCTATAGACAGACTATAAGCTGCTATAAATGGTGTATGTATTGTATTAATGCGGCACAATAGCTCTAGCTCCTGGAAATCCTCAGCAAGTAATCTTAAAATTTCATGGCATATCACTAGGAGATGCTGTAACATTTCGGTGGGAGTATGACTTCTGGCACGCAGTGGCATTCTTGTCTATCTGCTGTGCAGGGGACTACAATGTAGTTCCATTCATGTGTGTTGTGGGGCACTAGCAGTCAGATCTCCTCTGAACAGGAAGTGTTGGCATATGTTAGCATTATGCCATCACTTCTAATGGTGGGAAAATGTATTTAAAAATTGCCTGAGATGAGATGTACACATGTACAAAAAGCAGAATGTGCACAAGTGAGTGAAGAAACAAAGCTAGTAAGTAAGCTAGAGTAATATGACATATGCTTTAAAAAGGTGGAGGGTCCATCTAATTAAACTAGTTCATCAAGATCTGGCAAAGGTTTGAATTTATTTAAAATGCTGGATAAATAATACTGTACATTGAAATAGGATAATATACTTTATTACTTGAATAGTTACATCTGTCAGGTTAAAGGGATTCTCCTATAATCATTATTTATCATCTATCCACAGGACAGGTGATAAATATCTGATCGTTGGTGGTGCGACTGCTAGGACCCCCACCGAGTATGAGAATTGTCTTACCTTGCCGTTTCTGGGAGCCCCACTGCTCCATTCATTTCTATGGGACTGCCGCTCAGCTATCTTGGGCAGCCCCATACAAATGAATGGAGAGATTGCCGAGCATACACACTATGGCTCCATTCCTATGGGGCTCCAAAAGTAAGCCCATTCTCGAGATCGGTGGAAGTGCCAGCAGTCGGATCCCCACCGTTCAGATTTTATCACTTATCCTGTGCATAATAAATAAAGATTATAAGAAAACCCCGTTAACAATATTGCACACAAATTGTTCTGAGAATTATTGTTTTATGCTTGTATACCTTTAAACATGAAAGTAACAGTACCATTTATTTTGTTTCCGTTACTATAGAAATAATTTTTCATACCAACTATTCCATTTTTAAAATAACTAGAAGGGCCAAACACCTTTGTTATAGCAATAATTTTTAAGATTCCTAAATAGAACATTTTACATGAGGGTAATTAGTAAATGAGGGTAATTAATAAATGCATGTCATGCATTCATCTAAGTAAATTCAAGCTTTCTAGTCCACTCCACTCAATCCATACAAGGTTTTGTAGAATTGCCACAGTAAAAATAAACATTAAGGGTTTGTATTAAAGGGCAAGTAAGAACTGCATATGTTTCATCAGGGGCTGTGGGCAAAGTTCCCTAGTTGGATGTTTGAACTATTTAAAAGAATGTTCCGCTTATAGCAAATAAAACAAATTCATTGTGTAATAAAGAGTTATAAAATATTTCCAATACAGTTTTTTCTCATATCAAATAAAAATATTTCTTTACATGCATGTTTCTAGATTCCAACTACAGTATGTGATGCCAGTACACAATGCCGCATGCACTGTTCAGCCAATGTTAATCATTCACTATATATATTAAAATAACTAATTTAGATTATCTCTTGAATTTCCACCTCTTAACTGTTATGGAATCCCCAGTTGAGAAATTCCCAGAGTGGAAGTTTATGGAATTGCTAGGTGAGCGATTCCCCAAAGGCTGCTGGAGACTGTCAGGAATGAACGTGCAAATAAATCCGCAACCCTAAATTCGTCACAACTCTGATCAACAGAAACTAAGGCTGCTCTATGTTTTTCGCCAGAGCCCACCGCAAGGCAGGTTGGACTTTACTGCATAGAACCCAGGTTGTTTTAACAGAGTTTGGTGTTGGATCAGAGGTGCAACGCAAGCAATACCAGAGCAGATAACAAGACAGCCAGAGGGTAAACAAGAAGTCAAAATCCCAAAGCTAGTGGATATCAGGAATTGCAAAGGTGAAAACCAGCCGGGAGAAGAAAGTCCAAATCAGTAAGCAAAGGGTAATTCAGAGAAAAGTCATGGTCCAGTTCCAAAAAGTGCAAATAGTCAAAGGTACAGGGTATAGTTAGTAGCTTAATCAAACACATGGAAACAAGGAAAATCACAAGCAAAGAAAACAGAATCAAGCCAAATTTAAATACTCTACCCTTCAAACTGATAGGAAGAAAAACAGAGAAGTGGAATAGGCTCAACAACTAAAACCAGAACCGCCCAGAAGTTAGACTAGTAGTCATGGTAATCTTAAAGGGACGAACATTTTCTAACAGTACACCCCTTTCTACGAGGGGCTATCGGACCCTTAAACCTCGGTCTAGGTTTCAAAGGAAACTTCAAATGAAAGACTTTAACTAAACGGTTAGCATGTACTGAATAGACAGGAACCCAAGTTCGTTCTTCTGGTCCATACCCCTTCCAGTGTACTAAGTACTGGAGAGTACACCTGACCCTTCTGGCATTCACAATCCTCTGAACCTCAAACTCCATATCTCCTTCTACCTGAACTGGAGGAGGAGGTTTCTTGAGTGGATTAGATGGTGGGAAAAAAAAATTAAGGACAGATTTGTGAAAAACTTCATACATTTTAAAAGACGGAGGAAGAGCCAGACGAAAAGACACAGGGTTAATAACTTCAACAATTTCATATGGACCAATAAACCTAGGAGCAAACTTTTTATTTTGGATAACTTGGGAGTTCTTCAGGTTCTATTGAACCTGAGCCCAAACTGTGCACAGTTTATTTGATTCAACTTCCACCTCAGGGTTATCACTAGAAGAGGTTGAAAATGAACCAAAACGAGGATGAAAACCATAATTACAGAAAAACGGCAAGGTATCAAGAGAAACATGATGACGATGCTTTATAGCAAATTCCGCTAATGGAAGATACGAGACCCATTCAGCCTGGTTATCCGCAATATAACACCTAAGATATTGTTCCAAGGTTTGATTAAAGCACTCGGTTTGACCATTAGTCTCAGGGTGAAAAGCAGGAGAGAACGATAACTGTCCACCAAGTTTCTTACAGAAAGCTCTCCAGAAGTTAGCTACATATTGTACACCCCTATTAGAGACAATATTTTCCGGAATACCACGCAGACGGACTACCTGATAAATAAATAAGTTCCAGAGTTTTGGAATCAGGAAGTTGAAGCAAAGGAATGAAAGGACACATTTTACTGAACTGCTCCACCACAACCCAAATGACAGTTTTCCCTACAGAGGGGGGCAAATCGGTGATTAAATCCATAGACAGATGAGACCAAGGTTTCTGCAGAACAGACAATGGAAGCAGTTCACCCATAGGACAAACTCGATGAGTTTGAGCATGAGCGCAGACATCACAAGCAGAGACATATGGATGTAGCCATTTTTATCTTGACTCTGATAACTTGCTGCAGCGTGATATCACACAACAAAAGTCATTGAAAAGGTCAAGATAAGGGATAATGCGTTTAAAGTCAAGATAAAGATGGCTACATCTGTAGGAACTCACATCACAAGACAAAGACGGACATTTTTTAGTACCAGTCATCCCTGGATGACCACACAAAACCGAATCATGTAACTCATTGAGCAAATGAAATCTGAACTGAGGAGGGACAAATAATCTTCCAGCAGGAATATTTTGCGGAGCGAGTTGCTGACATTTTTTAATCTCAGTTACAAGATCAGGCAGAAACCACTATCCCCTTAGATTGAATAGTTTCAGGATGAATGTCAGGGACCTGTGAGGAACAGAAACTTTGAGATAAGGCATCGGCCCTGACATTTTTAGACCCGGGTCTGTACGTTACAATAAAGTCAAATCTGGTAAAGAACAAGGCCCACCTAGCCTGTCTGGAATTGAGTATTTTGTCTGATTCTAAAAAAAGTCAGGTTTCTATGGCTTCTCTTGGACACAGCCGGGTCTTTGATGCTGGGAGAGCATGGTGTGTTGTTGTTTGGCATAGCAAGCAGGGTAGCCCGCTCTATGAATTATCAAGGCGTCACAAATAGGCTTCTACCTGGCTATACACGTTGTGCCTCATGACGTACACACTATCCCTCCATGTTTCACTCACTTGCACCCCATTATCCATTTATTTCTATTGAGGCACTTCATTTATTACTGCCCCCTATATTTCACTTATAGTATTACACTTGCACACACACTATTCATTTATTATTTCTTACTACACCTCCCATGCACCACACACCACTCCCCTCAAGACTAGTGGGAGTGGCTATTATTATTTAAAGCACCTGCTCGCCCTTTCATCAGCATTTCTGGCCTGGCTGTGTCCATTTGTAAGTATGGCCTTTTTCGGTGTTTTTGTATATGTCCCTGTGTTTTTATCGGTTCTGTTTGTGCATCAGGAACGTTCTGTTCCAGTTTAGGATTTAGGGACTCGCAAGTCTGGGGATCCTTGTCGTGGATTGCGAGCTTGCGTCCTTTTGGCCAAAATGATTACCAATACCCCAGGTATTTTTCATTATTATGTATATTCGCTTCTCTTGGACACAGCCGGGTCTTTGATGCTGGGAGAGCATGGTGTGTTGTTGTTTGGCATAGCAAGCAGGGTAGCCCGCTCTATGAATTATCAAGGCGTCACAAATAGGCTTCTACCTGGCTATACACGTTGTGCCTCATGACGTACACACTATCCCTCCATGTTTCACTCACTTGCACCCCATTATCCATTTATTTCTATTGAGGCACTTCATTTATTACTGCCCCCTATATTTCACTTATAGTATTACACTTGCACACACACTATTCATTTATTATTTCTTACTACACCTCCCATGCACCACACACCACTCCCCTCAAGACTAGTGGGAGTGGCTATTATTATTTAAAGCACCTGCTCGCCCTTTCATCAGCATTTCTGGCCTGGCTGTGTCCATTTGTAAGTATGGCCTTTTTCGGTGTTTTTCTATGGTCAGTCAGTACAGTAATTTGATGTCTAGCCCCCTCTAGAAAGTGGTGAAAGTCTTCAAACGCCCACTTAATAGCAAGAAGCTCACAATTACCTATATCATAATTTTTCTGAGTGGTGGAAAATTTGTGAGAAAAAAAAGTTTGCAGGCCCGCATGAATGCAGTTTAGAGAACCACCTGGCTCCTGAGATCTGATTAAACAGGTCCGGGAGATGAGTGAAAGAGGATACTGATTCTTAAAGGTAATCTTATTTAATTCACGGTAGTCGATAGAGGGTCTTAAACTGCCATCTTTCTTTTCAACAAAGAAAAACCTGCACCCACCAGATAAGTAGATGGACGAATATGACCCTTACAGAGACTATCTTTAATATAATCTTTCATGGCTTGTCTTTCCGGAATATTAAGATTATAAATCCGGCCCTTAGGCAGTTTTGCATTAGGGAGAAGTACAATGGGGCAGTCATACGTCCTATGAGGAGGGAGAGATTCACAACCGATTTCAGAAAAGACATCCTCAAAACCTTGAATACACTCTGGTAACGATAGTGCATTGCAAGATACGTTAGTAGTAGACAAAGACATGCAAGATTCATAACATTTAGTATTCCACTTAATCAAATCTGCTTTTACCCAATCAATAACAGGATTATGTGTCTGCAACCATGGAATACCCCATATTACCTCAGATGGCAAATTTTCTAGGATAAAGAAAGAGATTAGTTCTGTATGCAAAGTACCTGCTTCCAAAGTAACAGGCGGAGTAGAGAACTTGACCGACCCCTGAGAGAGAGGGGTATTATCTATAGCGGATACTTTGACCGGGGTACTCAGATGAACAAGGGGGGTTAGCCAATCTTTTTGCAACCTGGAAATCCAAGAAATTAGCCGCAGAACCACAATCTACAAAAGCTTGACCAGAAATACAAACATTATTAAACCATACATTAAAAGGCAAAAGGATTTTTTAAGAAAATGTGGGAAAAACCTAACTGCCCAGATGGCATTCCCGGGGACCATCTAGGCTCTGAAGTTTTCCAGAGCTGGACGTTCTGAACGTTTGGAACAGTTCTTGAGCATATGACCAGCGTCCCCGCAATAGAAACATAGCCCTCTGCATTTACGAAAAACTCTCCGTTCTTGAGAAGACATAGTGGAGCCCAACTGCATGGGCTCTTGTGCATCAGATGAAGAGACCTCAGCACAGGGAAGGGGAGAGGCCATTGCTGATCTTTAATTTTTGCACTCTCAGAGTCGTCGGTTCAGACGCACAACAAGAGTCATAGTATCATCTAAAGTCAAGGTTGGAAGGATAATTTATTAGGAGATCTTTTAAGGTTTCAGAAAGGCCTCGGCGGAATTGACATCGGAGTGCTGCATCATTCCACTGCGAAGAGATCAACCACCGTCTAAATTCCGAAAAATAATCTTCGTCAGGACGCCGTCCTTGCTGAAGAGAAAACAGATTGGCCTCAGCCACTGCAGTGATATTTGGTTCTCCATATATTAAACCTAAGGCCTCAAAGAAGATCTCCACAGAAAAAAGATCAGGGGCATCAGGTCTCAACGAAAGGGACCAGGTTTGAGGATCTCCCTGCAAAAGTGAAATATTGTACCAGATAATATAGAAATAAGCTCTATAATCACCAATAGCATGAATATACTTCACTTGAGGGTGTTTTTATATAAGAAGTTGTATCTTAGCGAGACCAGATGCATATCATACGGAAAAAAACAAGCATGCAAAAAAATATAACGTACCAAGAATGGATATAACTATGAATAATATACAAAACACATAATATCTCGGAGGAAGACTAGGGAGACACATATTCACAACCTAGTAAATGTGAATGTGTTGCAATTCCTATGGAGTATCAAGTTGTAGTGCGGTATACTAGTGCATTTATGAAGCATACTGCTGCTGTGGAGAAGGTAAAACCATTAGGTTCTGTTCACATCACATCTGAGCCTTCCATCAGACATATATACGTTGAGAGTATTATCCGAATTATACCTTTGACAGAAGGCTCTGACATATGCTACTGAATATGGATACAGTGGCATACAGTAGTATATGTTGAACATAGGCTTCCATGTTAAAAAAAACATACATATCCATTTTTTGCGGGATGCTGCTGCATAGAAAGCGTAGTCAACTGCTCTTTTCTAAACAGAAAACAGAAAGGGTATACTGACATACACCAGCCCGACAGAGGCAAAAGGACACTCTTTTGACCTTCATCGGGTGAATGGAGCCCTATTGATACGCTTGGCTTATATACGCCAGACATGAACAGAACCTTATATAGTAAAATACCAGGTATAACCCATATGGAAGAAGTTGCCGCTGTCTATATGTATATTGTATGCCATCTGAAAATATTGTGATAAGGCAATATATTGACGCATGCCACATGTATTGTGGTAGACATCAAGAAAGAGCCACGGACTATAGAAGGTTTTAGGAGATATATATATATATATACACGACAAAAGTATTAAATGCTAAATATAATGCCTGAAAGATCTATCAGAGAGCAAAAGTGATCCATGCGATTGGCCATTATAAATCTTGTTACTATATAAAATATATATATATATATATCCAAGCTTTTCCTTACTTTAGCTCATCCTTTATTTTGATCCCATTTATTTCATATTACAATTAAAACTGAGAAATATATTCAGTGTACTAGGAGCTCAGCCATGTTTCCCGTCCTCCTCACTGTCCTGTGTCTTGCTGTAAGACAACTGGCTGCAGCAGGAGTCTCCTACATTTTGCTCTATATGAAGTCCCACCCATCGATTGTTCACACAGTCAGTTAAAAAACGACCATGTGAATAGCCCCATAGACATACATTGACTTTAATGCAGCCGTATGACGGCCTTTAAAAAAACAGCTGTCAAATAGAGATTATCACGTTTGTGTGAATAAGGCACAAGATACATAATTTTGACGTTTCCTATATCCATGTAACTGCTTTAAAGAAAATTGTTAAACTGTTTTTTTACAGAGCAGAGCAGCAGCTCCGGCAAGAGGCCTGCCCCCATAATTATGTACAGAAATAAAAAAATAAAAAAATAAACAATTAGGAAATGAAAACAGATTAGGATAAATAAATATGTTTCAGTGTCTGGTTTGAATCAGTAAAAAAAACAAATATTTTTTTATGTATATATATATATATATATATATATATATATATGTATATATATATATATATATATATATATATATATATATATATATATATATATATATATATACATATATATATTATAAGACAATACATACATGAGATATATCACTCTCAGTACATTGATATTAGATGTATGAGCTTCATAGTTTTATATAATTCCATGTTCATGCTGGGATGGAGAATCGAATATGGAATGAGGAGAGACAGTGCATTCAGTTCAGTTAATGATTCCTGTTCACCGCTTGAAATCTTCAAAAGTGCTTTTTTGTGTATTAAAAAACCCCAGAATTGAAGTAAATTGAATCTTGCAGAAAGAACATGTGCATTATAAAATTATCTTTGTCCCTTTGATGTACTAAGCACATATGGAGTTGAAAATATCCCTGCCCAATGAATGGAAACAAATGTCCATTCTACTGTCAATATTTTTCTCCTCCTTCCTTCTCCTTTCTCTCGTTCCTTTTTTACTGCTTTTTTTTTTTGCTTTTCACTTTGTTGTTGTACCATTGACTATTTTGTATTTTGTCTATTGAGCATTATTTATACACGAATATATGTCAACCATTTATTTTTCTAACTAAGCTATATTCCTATATGTACAGGGTGGGCCATTTATATGGATACACATAAATAAAATGGGAATGGTTGGTGATATTAACTTCCTGTTTGTGGCACATTAGTATATGGGAGGGGGGAAACTTTTCAAGCTGGGTGTTGACTATGGCGGCCATTTTGAAGTCGGCCATTTTGTATCCAACTTTAGTTTTATGTCGCTATATTCTGGAAGACATATCTTTTTTATTTTTCTCTCGATTGAGAGATGTGTGCGCTTATTGTTTGCAGGGCGAGCTGTAGTTTTTATTTATACCTTTTTGGTACATGTGACTTTTTAATGACTTTTTATTGCATTTTTTTGGAGAGCTAAGGTGACCAACAAACAGCAATTTGGGTGCTTTATATATATATTTTTTTTACAGACTTCAGACTTTTACAGTTGCGGCAATACCAGTTATGTTAACTTTTATTTATTTTTTTTAACATTGCTTTAGGGGAAAAATGGGAAAAGGTTTTTGGGGAGAATTAAAAAAAAACTTTATTTAACTGTTTTTGCTTTTTTTTTATTAGTCCCTCTAGGGGACTTGAACCAGCTTGCATAATATACTGCAATACTAATGTATTTCAGTGTATCACCATACTAACAGTCAGGCCAGAGGCAGGGCTTCAAAGAAATACAAAGATGGCAGATCTGGGGGCCTTCATTAGGCCACCAGGCTGTCATGATGCCCATCGGTAAACGGTGATCGCAGGGGCCAATAGCACTTTCCAGTTGCGATGTTCAAAAAACTGCTGCTTTATATCACCTAAAGAGTTATACAGGTGTTCTGACATCTCTTGCACTATTTGTTTACGCTATATTAAAGACTTGTAGAATTTAGAATTTCCAGAAATTATTAAAAATTCTAAACATAAAATATATAAAGGAATTTTATGATAATACTACTAAATCAGTACACAATTTTACTACATAAATAAAAATGATATGATTAGATCTTACCCATAAATGGGATTACTTGTAAGCAGGCTCCCCTAACAATAAACAGTGGGGAAACCTAGCACTAATGGTTTAATTTCCCTATAGCACCGCCACAGGAGAAAATAAGTATTACACAGTGCCCATTCAAATCAATGGGCTGTCTTTGTAATTCAGTGCAGTACAGGTGCTACAGATTGAGAGACACTCTTTGTAACTAATCTACACTTTGTTCAAAAGATAATGAACAGAGGAACCATGTCTATTAACTTGACATTCCCTAGTAAGGTATATGTGAATGGGTCTTCTAAATTGGAGGTTTTAACCTTTTATGCAAATTAGGCGTAATTACTGTGTAAATGAAAAGTTAGAAATTTTTCTAATATACTTTCTGATTCAATTCCACACCATTTTTAAGACATTTGTTTTCTGTCAGTGCATATTAGTTGGCAAGAAACTAAAGGAGAAACTAGAAGATGTCTTAAAACAAATCCAGACTTCACACTTAACCACTTAACGACATGCCACATACAGTTACGTTGTTGTGGCTTAATACTTAACGTACATAATGTACATTGCAGTAATGGGGCGGGCTCAGAAGCTGAGCCTGCGCCATTACCAGTGGGTGTCAGCTGTATATTACAGCTGACACCCTGCTGTAACGGCAAGGACCAGAGCTAGTTCTGATGCCCTTAGCTCCGATGCCCTAGCTCCGATGTTCTTAGATGCCAGAGCTAGCTCTGATGCCCTAAGATGCCACAATCAAAAACAACCGTGACATCTAGGTGGTTTTTAGCCAATCACCCCCCCCCCCGCGACGAGATTGGTTGCAGATCGTTGCTATAGCAACCGGAGGCCTCTCAATGGCCTCCTGGTCTGCTGAGTACAGAAGCCTATTAGGCTCCGTTGGAGGTAGTGCAATATATTAGAATGGATATCAGTGGTGCAGGCCTTCTAGTCCCGTAGTGGGACAAAAAAAAAGTTTCAAAAAGTTAATAAAAATGTACAAAAGTAGAAAAAAAAAGTATCCTTTGGTATCGCCGCATTCGTAACAACCTGAACTATGAAACTATGATGTTATTTTTCCTGCACGGTGAATTCCGTAATTTTTTTTTTTAGAAAAAAACGATTTCAGAATACACTGTTTTTTGGTCATCTCCCCTCCCAAGAAATAGAATAAACAGTGATCAAACAGCAGTTTATGGCCACATATAGGGTATTTCCACACTCGGGAGAAATTACTTCACAAATATTAGGGTGCTTTTTCTCCTTTACTCCTTATGAAAATGAGAAAATCTGTGCTTCGACTTAATTTTATGAGCAAAAATGTAGATTTTTATTTTCACTGCCTAATTCCAATGATATCAGTAAAAAAAACTGTGGGGTCAAAATGCTCACTATACCTCTAGATTAATACCTTGGGATGTGTCATTTCCAAAATGGTGTATATTTTTTTGGGGTGTTTCCTATGTTTTTGCACCACAAGACCATTTCAAACCTCACATGGTGTCTAAAATATATTGTAAAAAAAAAAAAAAGGGGCCCCAAAATCCACTAGGTGCTCATTTGCTTCTGAGGCCTGTGTTTGAGTCAAGTAGCACACTACGGCCACATGTGGGATATTTAAAAAAACCTGCAGAATCTGGTTAATAAATATCAAGTTGCGTTCTTCTGGTAAAACCTTCTGTGTCACAGAAAAAAATGGATCAAAATTGAATTTCTGCAGAAAAAAAAAAAGGCATTTGTAAAGGGTTAAGATAGTTTCTAAATGCTGTTTTGAATACTTTGAGTGGTGCAGTTCGGGAGTTTCTATTATATGGGGCCCTCATAGCCACTTCAGAACTGAACTGGTCCCTAAAAAAACTGGTTTTGGAAATTTTCTTGAAAATGTAAGAACATGCTGCTAAAGCTATAAGGGTATGTGCACACGGTAGCAGGCTTTTACGTCTCAGCTGCCTCGCTTCAGACGTAAATGCTCCTCCTCACATTTTGCGAGGCTTCTCTGACAGCCGTAAATTTTGAGCTGTGCTTCATTGAGTTCAATGAAGAACGGCTCAAATTACGTCTGAAAGAAGTGTCCTGCACTTCTTTTGACGAGGCTGTATTTTTACGCGTCGTCGTTTGACAGCTGTCAAACGTCGACGCGTAAATTAAAGGTCGTCTGCACAGTACGTCGGCAAACCCATTCAAATGAATGGGCAGATGTTTGCCGACGTATTGTAGCCCTATTTTCAGGCATAATACGCCTCGTTTACGCCTGAAAATAGGTCGTGTGAACCCAGCCTAATCCTTTGTAACGTCCTAGAAAAATAAAATGATGTCAACAAGCCAACATAAAGTAAACATATGGGAAATGTAAACTAGTAACTATTTTTTGTGGTATTACTATCTGTCCTACAAGCAAATAAATTTTGCACATTTTCTCTAAATTTTCGTGTTTTTTACAAATAAACACTGAATGTATAGACTAAATGTGTGACGAGAAAAAATCTCAGAATCGCTTGGATAAATAAGAGCATTCCAAAGTTATTACCACATAAAGTGACACATGTCAGATTTGAAAACATCCTCGGTGTCCACAAGGCCAAAACAGGCTGTGTTCTTAACCCTTTCACGACCGATGACGAAAATGAACGTCATGGTCGGCTGCTAGATCGCGCACCATGACGTTCATTTTCGTCAGTATTTCAAACTGTCCTAGACAGCTGTCACATCAGCCTTGCCGGCCAGCGGAGCATCGCCGCTGCTTTCGGCAATTAACTCCTTAAATGCGGCGACGGATTGCCATCGCCGCATTTAAGTGGTTTGAAGCACATCGGCAGCTCCCACGAAGTGATTGTGGGGGCTGCCGATGCTTGTTGTGGCAATTGGAGGCTAGACAATAGCCTCCGGGTTGCCATGTACGGAAGCCTCGGAGGAACAGCCTCCGGCCGGTCCTCCTCGGCTTCCTGTCAGTGTGACAGTTACGTCACAATGGCAGTTAGAGTACATTACACTACGTGTAAAGTGTAATGTACTCTAGCAGTGATCAAAGCTGCAAGTCTAAGTGTCCCCTAGTAGTAAAGTTAAAATAAGTAATACATTTTTTTTCAAAAAAGTGGAAAAATAAAAGTTATAAGTTACATAAACACAAAATGCTTTTTTTTCCTATAATAAGATTTTTATTATTGAAAAAAAATGGACACATTAAAAAAGTAAAAATATTTGGTATCACCGCGTTCGTAACGACCCCAACTATAAAACTGTGATGTTATTTTTCCCGCATGATGAACACCCCAAAAAAATCAATAAAAAACGACGAAAGAATCACTATTTTTTGGTCCCCACCCCTCCCAAAATAAAGAATAAAAAATTATCAAAAAGTCGCATGTACCCAAAAATAGTACCAATAAAAACCTCAATCCGTCCCGCAAAAAACAAATAATAAAAAAATGATGGCTCTCAGAATATGGTGACACAGAATTTTTTTTTTTTTATAAATAAGTGATTTTATTGTGTAAACGCAAAAAAAAAGGAAAAAAACCTATATACATATGGTATCGCCGTAATCGTACCAACCCGCAGAATAAAGTAAAAATTTCATTTATAGCGTACGGTGAACGCCGCAAAAATAAAACCTCAAAAACGGTGTCAGAATTCCTGTTTTTTGGTCAGGATTGCAAAAAAATTGAATAAAAGGTGATAAAAAAAAAAATCGCATGTACCCCAAAATGGTACCAATGAAAACTACAGATTGTCCCGCAACAAATAAGCCCTCACATGGCTCCGGTGGTGAAAAAATAAAAAAGTTCTGGCTTTCAGAATATGGCGATGCAAAATGTGCAGGGTGTTCAAAAAGACGATAAGATCGGGTGCCATTTATCAGTGCGACACCGGCCATACATCTATGAATTATTATTTATTTACCGCATTATTATACCCTCTTATTATGCCCTGATGTACTCTACCCATCTTACATACGCCCCCTCAATACCCCAAACAGAACTACTACCAAGCAAAATCTGCGCTCCAAAAGCAAAATGGCGCTCCCTCCCTTCTGAGCCCTGCAGTGTGCCCAAGCAGCGGTTTTCGCCCACACATATGGCATTGCCATACCCGAGAGAACCCGCTTAATGTTTTATGAGGTATTTGTCTTCTGTGGCACAAACTGGGCGCAACATATTATGCACTAAAATGGCATATCAGTGGAAAATTGCAATTTTCACTTTGAACCATCCGCTGTGCACTAACCCCTTTGCACACTATGACTTAATTGCCCGTCATGGTGCGGCGGTTGATGTATGGAGCCAGCTCATGTGCTGTGCGCGCTCCGTACGCTGCGGGTGTCAGCTGTGTATTACAGCTGACACCCGGGACTAATGGACAAGTACAGCTATCGCTCTGTTACAGAAGCCTGTAAGAATAACAATATACTGCAATACATTAGTATTGCAGTGTATTGTACCAGTGATCCAATGATCGCTGTATCAAGTCCCCTAAGGGGATTGATTAATAAAATGTGTAGAAGAATTATAGTTATTAGTAGTGAGAATTTTTTTTTTAAAGTGAAAAAAAAACACCTTTTCCCATTTTTCTTCTAAAGTAATGTAAAAAAATGAACAAAATTGGTATCGCTACATCCGTAAAAGTCCGATCTATTACAATATACCATTATTTAATTTGCACAGTGAACACCTTAAAAAAATTTAATAATTGAACCCGCCAAAATCGCTGTTTTGTTTTTTTTTGTCACCTTAGCTCTAAAAAAAATGTAATACAACTTTTTAATCACTTTTTATGTACCAAAAAATGGTACCAATAAAAACTGCAGCTCCTCCCGCAAGAAATAAGCCCTCACACCACTCTATTGATGGAAAAATAAAAAAGTTATGGCTCTTGGAAGGCGGGGAGTGAAAATCTAAAATAAGAAAGAAAAAAATTGATCAGTCCTGTAATGAAAAAACGTATGACCACATATGGGGTATTTCCGTACTCGGGAGAAATTGCTTTATAAAAAATGGTTGTTTTTTTCCTCCTTTATCCCTTGTGAAAATGAGAAAATGCAACAATTTAGTGGAAAAAATTTTGATGTTAATTGTTGCGCCCTAATTCTAATAAACTCTGCAAATGACCCGTGGGGTCTAAATGCTCACTATACCCCTAGAAAAATTCCTTGAAGGTTTTTCCAAAATGGGGTCACTTTTGGTGGGTTTCCACTGTTTTGGTCCCTCCAGTGCATTGCAAATGCGACATGGCACCGAAAACCATTCCAGCAAAATCAGAAATCCAAATGGCGCTCCTTCCCTTCTGAGCCCTGCTGTGGGTCCAAACAGCAGTTTATTACCACATATGGGGTATTGTTGTAATCGGGAGACATTGCTTTACAAAAGTTGGGGTGCATTTTCTTCGTTATTGCTTGTAAATATAAAAAATTTCTATGTTGTTTCAGAAAAAAAGTACATTTTAATTTTTACAGACTAATTCCAATATATTTAGCGAAAAACCTGTGTGGTCAAAATGCTAACTATACCCCTAGATAAATACCTTAAGGGGTCTAGTTTTCGAAATGTGGTAGTTTATGGGGAGTTTCTATTGTTCTGGCAGCTCAAAGTTTTTCCAAATGTACAGTGAGGCCTAAAACATTTTCAAACAAAATATGAGTCCTGAAAGCCTCCGGGTGCTCCCTTCCTTTGGTGCCCTGTCATGTGTCCAAACAACGCATTAGGGCTACAATGTGGGTATTTTTGAAGACAAGAGAAACAGGGTGATAGATTTTGTGGTGTGTTTCTTCATTTTCATCTTCGCTTTACAAAGAAATCGGTCTTCAAACTAATACTTTTATGAAAAAAGTGAAATTATTTTTCTTTTCACCTGTTATGCATTAAATTTAGCAAAAAACTGTGTGGTCAAAATACTTACTATACACCTAAATAATTACATTATGGGGTCTAGTTTTCTAAATGGGGTCGTTTATGGGGAGTTTCTATCGTTCTGGCAGCTCAAAGCCTCTCCAAATGTACAGTGGGGCCTAAAACATTTTCAAGCAAAATATGAGTCCTGAAAGCCTCCGGGTGCTCCCTTCCTTTTGGGCCCTGCCATGTGTCCAGGCAATGCATTAGGGCCACAATGTGGGTATTTTTGAAAACAGGAGAAACAGGGTCATAGATTTTTGTGGTGTGTTTATTCATTCTCATGGTCGCTTTACAAAGAAATTGGTCTTCAAACTGATACTTTTATGAAAAAAAGTGAATTTTTTTTTTTCACCTGCTATGTATTCAATTTGGCAAAAAACTGTGGGATCAAAATACTTACTATACCCCTAGATAAATACCTTAAGGGGTCTAGTTTTCTAAATGGGGTCATTTGTGGGGGTTTCCATCACTCTGAGACCTATGAGCTTCTGAAAACCTGGCTTGGTGCAGAAAAACAAAATGTACTTCAAAATGTATTCAATTATTATTCATTTTGTAAGTCCTCTAAATTGCTGAAAATGTATTTAATTTTTTCAAAAGTGCTGCCAAAATAGAGTAAAGAGATGGAAATATATATTTAATTTAAAAAAATTGTACAGTATGTGTGTACATATGTGACATATTGCAGTTAAAAATAGGGAAAAATGGTAATTTTTACAAAATTTCTTCCATTTTTC
This sequence comes from Rhinoderma darwinii, assembly GCF_050947455.1. NCBI lineage: Eukaryota > Metazoa > Chordata > Amphibia > Anura > Rhinodermatidae > Rhinoderma > Rhinoderma darwinii. The sequence continues at coordinate 119,328 of NW_027464092.1, forward strand.
TATTTTTTTATTAATTTCCGCAAATTGTATCAGTCTACATTTACCTCTAAAATAAAGTACAACATGGGATGAAAAAACAATGTCAGAATTACTTGGATATTCAAAACTTTCACAGAGTTATTCTCTGATAAAGTCAGACATACCAGATTTGACAAATCTGGCTTGGTCATTAAGGTACAAACAGGCCCGGTCATTAAGGGGTTAAGTGGTTAAAAAGACACACTTACAAAATACAACAGAAACATTCCAATATAACCTGAAAGAGAGAAAACACCACCATTTTGTACGGGATCTGCAAGATTTCCATAAGAACAAGGCATACACATATGTGGAGAAAAAAGGGATCAGAAAACTGATCTTTTCCCATCGGAAACAGATGCATCCGAATTAAACCTCATAAATGCATCATGCATCAATAGAGTTAGGGATAACATAAGACTCTTCAGAGGAAGGGAAAATAAACTATTATTCAATTAGAGAAACAGGTGCCCCACTAGTTCCTAATACCGCTTCCTCTGCTCATTTTACTCCCTGTTCTTTATAGGGGAAGGGGAATAGGGTCCCCTACAAACTAAGAAACCATAACCAGAACAGAAAGTAAAATATAAAACATAATTGATTATGAATATTTTTGATAGACTACCGACAGAGGTGGTAATGACAGTACAATGGTCCTGTATTTGTCCCTAAACCATGACATGTGTTCACTAAGATAAAAAATGTAAATAATTTTACAAGCAGACTGAAGTGGCACAAATTCCAATAACAAAAAGATAAAAATGTATGCCAGGATCTGGAAAAAACAATGTCAGAAACGTCACAGGCACGGGATCTGGCTGACCTACTATCCACAAACGAGAAGTCTAGAGTGGAGGGCTTATTAACTATGTGCAGACGATATGATTAGGCCTGGTAGAATTTACATACTTAATAACCGCTAGGCCTATAATGACTATTATACAATCATAAACTCTTGGTAGAGAGATTATTCATAACTTGATATACATCAAAATATGATTGAGGTAACCACAAAGAGCCCCTATTTTGTCTTAAACTATAGCCAATGGTAGTCAACCCATTGGTTAATACATTTTGCTCCTCTTTAGAAAAACAGTTCACTGTATTAAATGTTTTAACAATATAAAAGATAGTTGCAATTCCCTTTTAATTAACTGGATACAGAACCGACCAGTGTGAAATGGAGGGATATTCCAACAATATCACATCTGACGTCAGTATGCGGCGGTGGTGGGAGCGTGATGTGTGTTAAATGTGGGAGAAGGGGGGAACTGATGTCAGACGTCAGAGACTGAGGACGGCGAGGCATCCATGGCTCACTCTGTGGTATCCACAGCACACATTTGCCACTGCAAGTATCGGGATGCAATAACCATCTATTCTGCAAGTACTAAGTTCAGCCCCTCTTTTCTGGCTACATAAGCCGAGCCTGGACTTTCTCCCATAAGAAATTCAGGAAACCTCTAGAAAGAAATACGTAGTGGGGATAGGGTATAATAGGGATATATCAGGGACAGGTACATGCATAGGGCTGCACTTTCAGAGCAATTTCCCAATACTTCAAGAAAGGTAGAACTAGCTTGAAAAATAGGGATTACTTTTCTTTTTCCCCCACTGTTGGCAAATCGCTTAATAGCAAAAGAAGAAAATGCCAAAACCATGGTAGAGTGGTTAAACACCCACTCTGGTTTAAAACAACGGTTGTTATTAATATAATGATTTGGGGAAAAATTGACATAATGATATGTGATTTTTCAACTTTCTATAAATTGAAAGTTAGGTACTCTGCACTTTCCAGTGATTATAGTGAATGAGAATACTCTTGTTTACATTCACAGGATATACATAGCTAATCCAGTTCTCAGCTGAGAAATGTATAGCTCTGATTGAGGCCTAAAACTTAAAAGGGGAATTTTGCTGTTTAAATGGGGAAGCAAAACATCAGGGAGTGTTTAACTTCTATGGCCGGGGGTCATCGTTCAGACTTACCCCTTGACTGCCCCCAGCCATGGACATCTCTCTTCACGGCGTCAGCTCCCTCCAGGGAGACGCCGGCACTCCCTTCCGGGTCCTCAGACTGATTCCCGCAGGGCGCCTCAAAGGGCCAGTACGCTTCCAGCTGTCATCCATCAATTATTAGCCCAAATGGCTGCTGGACTATAAAAAGGGGCTCTGCCCACTGGTTCCTTGCCTGAGCATTGTTGTATACCTAAGTTTGTCTTGCAAATAGTCTCCCAGTGTTTTCCAGTTCCCAGTGTTACCCGTTCCTGCTGCCTGTACCCTGTATCCCGTGCTATCATATCTACAGTGAAAGTCAAGTTGAGTCTTCCGCTGCATCCACGGTGCTAGCTGCTGAGAAAGTCAAGTCGTGCCTTCAGCTGCACCCTCGGTGCCACCTGCTGTGAAAGTCAAGTCCTGCTTCCGCTACTGTCTACATTGCCTCGGGTACCCATTCCGAACTATAGACATTGTTTTGTACCTTGTTGGCCAGCTGCTACCCCGCTACGTGCTACGGCCCAGTGGGTCCACATCCCGTGCCATGACAGAGTGGAGCCCCAATGATATGTCAAATTTCACACACACATATATATACAGTGAAGGAAATAAGTATTTGATCCCTTGCTGATTTTGTAAGTTTGCCCACTGTCAAAGACATGAACAGTCTAGAATTTTTAGGCTAGGTTAATTTTACCAGTGAGAGATAGATTATATGAAAAAAAAAAAAGAAAATCACATTGTCAAAATTATATATATTTATTTGCATTGTGCACAGAGAAATAAGTATTTGATCCCTTTGGCAAACAAGACTTAATACTTGGTGGCAAAACCCTTGTTGGCAAGCACAGCAGTCAGACGTTATTTGTAGTTGATGATGAGGTTTGCACACATGTTAAAAGGGAATTTTGGCCCACTCCTCTTTGCAGATCATCTGTAAATCATTAAGATTTCGAGGCTGTCGCTCGGCAACTCGGATCTTCAGTTCCCTCCATAAGTTTTCAATGGGATTAAGGTCTGGAGACTGGCTAGGCCACTCCATGACCTTAATGTGCTTCTTTTTGAGCCACTCCTTTGTTGCCTTGGCTGTATGTTTCGGGTCATTGTCGTGCTGGAAGACCCAGCCACGAGCCATTTTAATGTACTGGTGGAGGGAAGGAGGTTGTCACTCAGGATTTGACGGTACATGGCTCTATCCATTCTCCCATTGATGCAGTGAAGTAGTCCTGTGCCCTTAGCAGAGAAACACCCCCAAAACATAATGTTTCCACCTCCATGTTTGACAGTGGGTATGGTGTTCTTTGGGTCATAGGCAGCATTTCTCTTCCTCCAAACACGGCGACTTGAGTTAATGCCAAAGAGCTCAATTTTAGTCTCATCTGACCACAGCACCTTCTCCCAATTACTCTCAGAATCATCCAGATGTTCATTTGTAAACTTCAGACGGGCCTGTACATGTGCCTTCTTGAGCAGGGGGACCTTGCGGGCACTACAGGATTTTAATCCATTACGGTGTAATGTGTTACCAATGGTTTTCTTGGTGACTGTGGTCCCAGCTGCCTTGAGATTGTTAACAAGTTCCCCCCGTGTAGTTTTCGGCTGAGCTCTCACCTTCCTCAGGATCAAGGATACCCCACGAGGTGAGATTTTGCATGGAGCCCCAGATCGATGTCGATTGACAGTCATTTTGTATGTCTTCCATTTTTTTACTATTGCACCAACAGTTGTCTCCTTTTCACCCGGCGTCTTACTTATGGTTTTGTAGCCCATTCCAGCCTTGTGCAGGTCTATGATCTTGTCCCTGACATCCTTAGAAAGCTCTTTGGTCTTGCCCATGTTGTAGAGGTTAGAGTCAGACTGATTAATTGAGTCAGGAGTCTTTTATACAGGTGACCATTTAAGACAGCTGTCTTTAATGTAGGCACCAAGTTGATTTGGAGCGTGTAACTGGTCTGGAGGAGGCTTTTTTTTATTTTATATAATCTATCTCTCACTGGTAAAATTAACCTAGCCTAAAAATTCTAGACTGTTCATGACTTTGACAGTGGGCAAACTTACAAAATCAGCAAGGGATCAAATACTTATTTCCATCACTGTATATATATATATATCTACACACAGTACATAGCTACATATATATATATATATATATATATATATATATATATATATGTATATACATCTATATATATATATATATATATATATATAGATATAGATATATATAGATATATATATATCTATATATATCTATATCTATATATATAGATATAGATATATATAGATATATATATATATATATATATATATATATATATATATATGTAGCTATGTACTGTGTGTATATTCTATTTATTTGTGTATGCATGCATGTATGTATCTATCGATGTATCCTTTTTTCTTTTTTTATTGAAACATCTTATTAAATTATTTGGTGCCCTTCATATTAAAAATAAATATTCTATTCTTTTCTATTCTGAGTTCCCATGTCGTAGAGCTTTGCCTTAATTTACCTGAAATTATCTTGGTGAGGTATGAACATCTTTAGCATGGAGCTAGAACATTTCCTTACACTCTTTAATATGTAAATATATTTAAATATATTAAACAACACCCAGTACATAATTTTTAATTCTTACAAACCTCCACAAAGGTTATTTTTACTAAGTTAGTTTTTAACTCTGCTTAGTAGTTAAATATATTATGTGTGTTAATTATCAAACTTTGAAAAAAGTCTGAGAGAAATACAAAAAATTTTGTTATTTACTTTATTCTTCAATGTCTGTCATTCGTGTCACATGTTAAGGTAAAAATAAATAATTCTCATTATACATTTTCTATTTATTATATTTAATCTGCAAACATTCTGCCTACGATTTGCCACATTTTTCATAACTTGATTATGTTTTGGTTTCCAATATTGTTCTAATTTCATTGCTAATACCTGCCAAATGGCCTTACACCCATTTCCCACCGAAACCGTTTAAAGGTTTAGAAATGTAGCACTTGGAGCCGTCAGTCAACCATTTTCCTCTAGTGTCTCTCAGTGATTGAGACATAATTATTATGTGACAAAAAACTGATCTTTTAAGTGCCATGATCCATCAGAGCATGACGCCAACGTGGCAGACAGCTTTTTGACAGCTCTATATAGCTTTGATGCGGCAAAGTATTATATAGCATAGAAGACCCCCCCAGAGGGCACTACATAAAATGCTGTTGTAATTTTGTGTTTATATGTGTGAGTATGCGTTTGCATGCATGAGTTATATAGGTGCAAGCCCTAGATGTATTGAGGAGTGAGCTTCTGACTTTATCTGTATGGATCAGTGAGTAAACACCAAACTCTCTCTGGACATGTAGCCAAGATCTTTGCTATCGCCGTCTGAACAAATGAGCGAGCTCCTGGCACTGGGTATTTGAGTGATAGCCTGGCAGTATCTGGGTTGTTTGCATACTTTATGGTCCCTGTTATTTGGGCACTGTATGGCACTGTTATTTCAAGATTGTATTCTCCTGTAGCTTGCACACTGTATGGCTCAGAAAGTGGTGCTCTGTATGTCCCTATCAGGGCATATAGATGTCATAGAGGAGGGTCCACTGGGATCCCCATTTTCTTAACTAGAGTGAATATCCGCTCCGCTAAAGCCGCTCTGGAAAATACATTTTCATGTATTACATTAAGTTAATTGAGCACGATGTAACACTACATTTGTGTCTGTGTAAAGATGTCGCTGGATGTAACTTTTCCCAGCTATATTAGCCAGACCAGCTGCATAGCAGCTCTCCCTAGAAAACTGGTTGTCTTGAGACACCCCCTTTAATTTTGGACTACTGTCTATATTGCATTTTCTAAGTGAGAGCAATAAACATTCTTTATACTGTACAAGTCATTTCCAACCAGCAGCCGGCCTATGATGGCCTTGCCTCACGGTATCCTCTAAGGAGGGTGAACTGAGTACCCCCATCTGCAGCATTTTTACTGTATATGTATCCTTTTGAAAATAGTTGGGATATAGAAGGAGAACGCTGGCTGGAAGTGAGCAAGCCCTCGGACGTAAACAGTACGGCTGCTTTAATGCGGTCAGTAGTAGGCATCACGGAGTAGACAGTGCGCTAATAAGAGGCTTTTAGAGTATGGGGCTGATAAAGGCAGGCCTTGGATGAGGGTGGCTTGTCACGTTTTATTCTCTTTTGTATATTATATTAAATACATAACACATTAGGTTTGAATAATAAGAGGAATTTTAAATTGAACTAAAGTGCTGACCTTTAAAATCTTGCTTTCACAGTAAATGTTGTAACTAAAGTACTAAAAAGAGCAGTTTGAAGCAGGCAGTCAGGACTACATAACCTTGTATGCTGCTTGCTGAAAATAGCTAGTATGAGAATTCTGAACTAGTCAATAATAAAAGTGTAAGAGGCTTTAGTAGAAAATAACTATACTTTTCACATTTTTTATCCATTGTATATATATTTTGTTGGCACAGTTGCTGCCACTGTTTCAGCAGATAAAACAAAGACCATGCTTTTGAGAGAAACGTTTTAGGACATTACAGGAATTATGGACAGAATGAGGTTTTGAGAAGAAGTGAATATTTAAAAACATAAGGCTGCCAGGATGCCATAATCTATGACTATGGGATGTGGTTAAATATTTCTCGAACCTCATTTTTTCCCACATTTTTTACTGTTATCTTGTTCCAGCCAAGTGATGATTCCATATCATTGAGATGAGCAAAGGTCTTATTATAATATACCATTTGCTATCCCTGGATTTTTTTCTCCTTCCTGTCAATAAAGTTGTATGCTCCCTTCAAATGAGATACCTTCAACAAAACCAAAAACCCTTCCTCCATTTCATCACTTGTGTTTTTAATGCTTTAGTGCCTCAACCCAAATACGCAGATCAGTTGAAATCTTGTCCATTTATAGACAATTAATGGACAATTATCAGAATCGACAAATAAAAATACTATCAATATTTAAATCTTAGTAAACTTTCTTGCAAGTTATATTGCACGGATACCTGTTCCTTAGCAGGATTATAGAGTCGTGCCAGGCATATCCCCCTATGCTTCATTAAATGTCAAATCTCCGGAGGTACAGTGTTTAATATTGGGTGGAAATGTAATAAAGTTAAGACTATTGATTTGAGTATACTCATGATCATGATCATGATCATGTTGTGAATTTTAAAATACCTTATTCACATGCATTGGCAGTGGAATTTTGGTGGGTTTTGCCAGGATTTAGAAGCTGAATCCATGCCTGGATCCTAAAAGAATACATGCGTTTCAGTGTTGCGCCTTAACTTACTGCCAATGCAGGACAAATATTCTCGTCATGAGTAGCAGGACATTGCTTACATGCTGTGGGTAAATAAACTCGCATTCAACTTTATCTTTGGAGTGCTCCACTCTTCTCTCATTTATGAGCGGCAGGACATTGCAGCCTGCGATCAGGAGTGTCGCACTGGCTGTAATACAGCTGTATTAGGTATGCCCGTACAACTGCCTGTGTACTATTAGATATATGCCAGTACATTATAGGTAAAAAAAATATATACTTTCACAATTTTTTTGTGATTAAAAAAGAAAGTCAAATGAACAAAAAAAAAAACACGTACACGGAAAAAAATTAGTAAGAGAAATACACACAAATGCAAATTTTTTTTACAATAAATAAACTTTATTAAATATAAGACTCAAAACAATATACACATATTTGGTACCATCACGACCGCAACAACCTGCACAATAAATGTAAAGCATTATTTATGAGGATCAGTGTATGCTGTAAAAAATAAAAATAAGCTGCAGCGGGTCTACTTTGTTTAGACATTTTTGACAAAATAAAAATTTATAGAATTTAAATACTAATGTATTTGTACCAATAAAGGGCACCTTCAAAAAGTAGAAATCTTCCTACATAAAAACAAAGCCTCATACAGCCACATCAAACCAAAAATAAAACGGCTATGACCACCAGACTGCGGTCTATGACCTGTTGTGGTCTTCATGCCAACATTTCCTCTGTCCCTAAGGGGTTTAATGTAAAATAAACATAAAATCGTGTTTTTACATGTCAAAACTGTTTATTGTGGGTATGTGTGGGCTGTAACCCTCACTATTTCTCTAAGCACAGGGCAAACCACAGTGCATCAGTTTTACCCAGATTGCTCCCTTAACCAAACATTGTACATGGTTTAATGTTAGACTTAATCCAAAAATTTCAGATTCAATCCATAAAAATGGTTATTTGTACAATGCTAATGAAACTATCCTTTTTCTTTCTCTTACTTATCTTTCAATTCGTTTTCTTTCTGTACCTATTTTTAATTTTTAGTGACTTTTTATTGTCATATATTCATTATCTTGACTAAAATTAAAATTAAACTAATAGTTTTAGCAGTAGGAAACTAGTTGTTTTTTTTTCGACATTCAAGTTGTAATTTTCGTAGCCATTTTTCTTTTTCTTGACATCCTAATTTGCTCCAGACTTACTTGCAAGTTTCATTAGAGGAAGCTTTCCACTGTCATTATTTTTAGAAAATGCAAACTTTGAATACCTGAGATGGGAATAGAAGATAGCAAAAAGCATCTCAGATGGTAACATTATACCCAAAACCTACAGAGCGTAATTAGATAAAACAACATACCACAGGGATAAAAGCAAGAAAATTGCAATGTACAACTTGTTATAGAATACAGTTTTCAGTTCACTAAGTAGTGCTATCATTCACACTTGGTTACAGAAAAAAATAAGCACAGAATGGATATAAATGCGTAAGAAAAAAGGAATAATTTTAGATTTCAGGCCATTTATAAAAAAACAACACGAACAAAAAATTATTTCAAGAAAAATCAATAGTTCAGAAGTAATGTAATGATGTACATATATAGCGAGTGACAAATAGAGTGACTAGTTCATGGATTTATATGCAATTTTATTCATGTAATCAATCTGGAAATAGTTTTCATTAGGTAGGGCAACATATAAAGCCTTATTGTTTATAAATGTGCACAATAAAAATGATGTGCTTACCTGGGGAAGAGATGGCAGGAGGATGCACTATGGGAAACAGGAAAGTTGGCACAGTCATTGAGATGTTCTGAGCATTGTTCTGCTTTGATATGCATGTTACTTTGACACGTACCACGTACCTAAACATTGTTGCCGACCAAGTACACCCTATCATGGGATTGTATTTCCTAATGGCAGTGGCCTCTTTAGGCAGGAAAATGTGCCATGCCACATTGCAAAAATTGTTCAGGAATGATTGGAAGAACCTAACAAAGAGTTTAAGGTGTTAATTTGGTCTCTAAATTACCCAGATCTCAATCTGTAACTCTGTGGGATCTGCACACTTCCGATGAATGGAGATCCAACCTCGCAACTTACAAGACATAAAGGATCCACTGCTAATGTGCTAGATACAACAGGGCACTTTCTAAGGTCTTGTAGAGTTGATCCCTAAATGAGTCAGAGACTGTTTTGGAGGCATGAGGGGAAACTACACAAAATTAAGTAGGTGATATTTAATGTTTTGGCTGATTGGTGTATGTTCATTGATGTCAATGAATGTCCAGTAATATTTATTTATTCCAGGGAAAAATAATCTGATAGCAGGAGCCCAGCAATGAGTTCCCTTTCATTGAGCGTGTGTTCTTCTTCAAAAAAACAAAACCTAGAGATGGGGCAACCACACAATATTTTATAGTAAAATTTGGCTAATTTTACTACATAAGACTGTATAGATTTATAGGATTTAAGAATTTAAGAATGGAAATGTAATATGTCACTCAACGTTCTTAACAGATCACCAACCAAAATAGTTTTTCAGTTTTAGGTGATCTTCTTTGAACTAGTGTCCTTACAATTGTGTATATCAAAATCCTGTGAATGATTGATAAACTATTGATGTCAGCTTTTTATTATATTGTATGAGCTGAATAAGTTAAATGGTCATTGTCGTTTCAACAAACTTTATAACTTTTTTCATAAGTGAATAGTACGGGTGATTATAACAAACTTTGTAATATATCTTATCAGAGTAACAAGCCTCTATCTGCTCTTATCTGGTTGTTTCCCTGCTCCCCCTTCCTCTGTTAAACTGACTTTCACTCTGAAAATTCAGGTCTACCCGTCTTGAGTTGGACTGCAGATCACATGTATCAGATTACACATGTCTATCGAAGCCTATGGAGGGGGAGGGGGAGGAGTGAGCAGGAAGTGCAGGAGATAAGAGAAGAACAACAGGCAAAGGAACTTTTTATCACAACCAAAACACTTTATTCACATCAGTACAGGTCAGTACTTCTCTATATATGTCCTGCATTATCTTGGAGCTGTTTCTGAGTGAGAGAGAGACAGTTATAGAGTAGGTTCTCCCCTACAGTATGTATGTGTGTAGTGCATGGCAGATAGTATCCACCCCCTTCCCCCAACTCAGAGCCAACTGCAAACTACAGATAAAGCCTGCAGAGGTGAAATGTGCTAAATAATACAAAATATAAGTCATATAATGGCCAGAAATAGTGCTACACCTCATGTACACTCAGAGAGCAGACTATCCTGGAAAGTCAAATGAAACGACAGGTACGTAGGATCAGGAGACTAGCTCACTATGACAAAAACATCATATCAGTGTGAAAAAACTCTTTACCCCTTTACCAATGAGTGTTCATATGCAACATTTATCAAATTTAGCTTTTATAGGTTGCAACCTTTTATATAACACTTTTATGTTGCAACATTGTAACACTCCCTGTAGCTTTCTGCTGGTTATTCTATAATGATCAAATTTCCAAAGCAGGAGTGGAGCTGATCTCATGCTGCCAACTGTTCTGTTACTAGTGATTTATTGCTGACTAGCTAACTAAATATTGGCACAGTCATTAAAAATATATTAGCACTACCAGTCACCCAACATGTTTCATCGCAACACAGCGGCATCCTCAGGGTATGTGCTCATAGTCTAGCAATCATCCACAGGCTTTTTAAATACAGTACACAATTGTAAGAACAATATTCATTTATAGGAAAGTTATGTTCCGTCTTATAATATATATTATATAAAATTATAAATTTATATATTATAATTTATAAATAAAAGATATGCTTTAATGTAATTTAAGGTTTACAATAGTAACCTACTGGTGTGGGGTACAGTGTACAAATGTACCTTCCTGCTATACCTGGGTTATCATAACAGTTCACAATAATCTTTTTTTTTAACTAAAGCATAGTACTTTTCAGGACAAGAAATACAGATTTATTTTGGATAACTTCTCAGTCTTTCACAGAAAAATATATTAAATGTGATACATCATTTACGGCTATATGGCTATAAATTAGGATAAACTAAAAGTAAAAAAGTGATAAAATAATAATAGAGTATTTTACTATTATACCAAAACTGCCCTCATAGGAAAGCATAGGATGAGTTCTGGCATCAGTTTTCCTCCAGTGTTTCTGTACGACGATAGAGAGAAAAAAAAACAGACTGTCAGACTTCCAGTTTTGAAGCCTTAGGACCAAAAATTTCATACATCTGAGACATTGCATTATGCCATTTAGAAACGTGATCAGAGGCACTGATGATAGGAAATAGTCTGTGGTGATCGAGCATTTGTTTTGTTCTATTTTTAGTAAATGTAGTTACTTATACTAGGCATATGGTATGATACAAATATGTCCTAGATATGATCAGTCTAGATTTAGCTATGGGTACAAATGATTTGATCCTGTGGGACTGGAGTTAGGGGTATGAGTTTCTCTGTATGTCTTGTAAATTAGACCTTAAGTATGTCATAGGTACAGTATCTAGGTCTTTAGCATGGGTAGAAAATGTTATGAAATATGTATGACTCTAGTGTAACAATTCTGTATTACAATTCCATTTCCTTAGAATTTCATCAACATAAATAAGTCAAAACAAATCTGAGACTCAACATTGCGACCCATAGTAAAGTTCAAGTATGCTTTTGATTGAGAAACTTGTTGGTATGCACACAAAGCAGGACTTGGACTATAAGGCTAAGTTCACACTACCATCATACTTTGTTTAGCTCTCTTCCGTCAGAGGAAGAGATAACCAACAGCTTGAACGGTAAGCATCGCTTCCGTTTGAATTACCATTGATTTCAATGGTAAGGGCCTGTTCACATCACCGTTCATTTCCGTTCCGGGGTTCCATCGGACGTTTCCGTCGTGTGAACCCCGCAACGGAAAGTGAAAGCACAGCTTCCGTTTCAGTCACCATTGATCTCAATGGTGACGGAAACATCGCTAATGGTTTTCGTTCGTCACCATTCTCGCAGGTTTCCGGTTTCTCGCAGGTTTCTGCACTATTGATGGTGTCTGAAACGGAAGCTGTGGTTTCACTTTCACTTTCTGTTGCGGGGTTCACCCGACGGAAACCTCCGACGGAACCCCGGAACGGAAAGCGAACGTTGATGTGAACAGGCCCTTATTCTATTGTTTCTGATGCATTCCGTTTGCCTCAGTTCGTTTAAATTATTTTTTTTCACGGAAGCAAAAGTGCAGTCTATGAAGGACTTTTGCGTCTGTGAAAAAAAACGTAAATCTAGCGAACTGATGCAAACGGTATGCAGCTGAAGCAAAAGAATTACCATTGAAATCAATGGTAACTCATATGGAATTGATGCTTTCCGTTTTAGCTGTCAGTAATCTCTTCCTTTGACGGAAGAGAGCTAAACGGATGACGGTACTGTGATCTTAGCCTAAGCTCGATAATGTTCAGTACTTAGTACCTTTACTGCTCTAAGTGCATTTATATTATTCTGTGCACCTGATCTTGACACATTAAACCATTTTATATTTTCTCTTATCCTCCATTCTCAAGTGATTTACTTGTTTATATTATATTAAAGACATGTCAGAAATCTTGCAATGATTCAGCAGCCACTGTTGGCATGAATGACAGCCATCTGTCATAGTGGGATAGGACTCTGCCATTCAATAAAGCAACTTAAAAGTTTTACAAGCATTATTGTCTGATTGAATGTTCAAAGGAAAATTCCACTTTTAATTATATTTTTCAACTTTGACATAAAAAGTTACAAAAGTAAATAATTGTTTTGCTTTATTTATCTTGTAGCACTTTTTATGCATAGATTATTTTAATGGCTGTCCAGACAGGAATCAAAATTTTTTATTTTTTCTCTAGACTCCTGTTACCAGAGAGAAATGCATTGTGGGAGCACAGATGACAGTTACACGTAGAACTCAGTTGTTGGTTCACATGTCAGAAAATGGAATAGATCTAACCGCTGTCTAGAGAGAACAAATCTAGTAGAATTTTGGACAAATTTTGGAAGAAGCTGTGAATGTAAGTGGGGAAAATAACATAAAATACATTAAGGTAGCAACGCCAACAACACAGTTAAAGAGACTCTGTCACCACATTATAAGTGCCCTATCTCCTACATAATGTGATCGGCGCTGTAATTTAGATTACAGCAGTGTTTTTTATTTAGAAAAACAAACATTTTTGTTATGACCTATTTTAGATTTATGCCAATGACTTTCTTAATGGACAACTGGGCATGTTTTACTTTTTGACCAAGTTGGAGTTGTGGAGAGAAGTGTATGACGCTGACCAATCAGTGACCAATCAGCGTCATACACTTATCTCCATTCATTTACACAGCACATAGTGATCTAGCTAGATCACTATGTGCAGTCACTTACTCACATATTAACGTTACTGAAGTGTCCTGACAGTGAATAGACATCACTACCAGCCAGGACGTGATGTCTATTCAGAATCCTGACACTTCGGTAACGTTTGTTTGAAATTTAAATTTTCTAACTTGCAATTCTAAAATAAAAGCTAAAATCCAATTAGATGCTGACACAACAGCTTTTTATAGATGGAGCCCATACTGTTTTTACAGTGCACACTGGAGAGAATGTCTACAAGTAAATCTAGAAAAACACCTTAATTAATATCTCGTTACATTTGTACCCAACAAGATATATAATTTTGTAAAAATACTACTAGAGGAAGAACAGTTGTAAAACTCTAATTAAGTTGAGTATTTTGTTTTTCTTCTATATTTTACTTTTAGTACACTGTTGGTCAGAGGCCAAACCAAGTTGGGTACATTTCCTTCTTTCTGTTAAGAACATTAAAAACAGCATTTATTTTCTACAGCCCAAGAGTTTTCAAATTTAATGTCAGGACATTTCCATTATTTTGTTACTAAGCCCAATAAACACTGTTGGAAATATGTTTACCATTTTAAAGAATTTTTCTGAAAATAATCAAACAAATCATGTATGTAATGAAAATCCCCATGGCCTGCTGCACCCACGTTAGCAAAACATGTGCTCAGCAAAACTTGCTAGTGGGAATGGTTAGTTACGGGCACCAAAATAATTAGAATCTGAACCTTAATATGTCAAATTTACAATAAAGACTTTTTTTGTTTTATTTTTTTAAACACGGTTCAATATCTAAATCACATGCAAATTTAAACCAGTTATACAAAGAAGCATAAGACTCACAAACTGTAACTAAAAGGACAATATATAAATATATATTTTGTAGTATTGTACTGAATTTTAAGGTGATGTCTGGTTTAGGAAACCCATTTTAAATACCCCGTTAGGGAATTCTGAGTTAATATAGGAGGGTCTCGAGTTTAGGACCCTTATTTGTCAATCAAAGAGAAGACCGCCTGGAAACAGCGTCTGTTACACTAAAGGACCCAGCAACTCCGTGCATTACATAGATAGCCCATTAATTTCAATAGATATTGTGTACTGCTTCATTTCTCCTGTGGAGGCACTGCAGGGAAATTGATTGCTTGCTGCCAAGTTCCCATCAAGATTACAACTTATAATTGGGGGTCTCAGCAGCAGGACATCCTGTGGGAACCCTCTAACAAAAACGAATTGTCAAAAATGAACAACTCCTTTAATTTATGTTTCATTTCAAGAGCTTAGTCTGACAATTAATATATAACTTGTCATAAACTAATAATATATAAAAGCGTAAATTTAGTAGCCCAAATGGCAACCACTTAGTTACCTATTTTAGTCTGGAGCTTTTATGAAAACTTATGCAAAGAGAGATGGAATAAGGACTTATTTATGGATAAGCATGGGCTATCACTTACTCAAAAAGGAGGGAAGACATTTTGGGATGCTTTTTTTTGAGTGGCAGAAGATAGTAAATCTTCCCTAGCAATTTACGAAGCAACTGCTACACTTGGAAAATACAAGTAAAATACTGTACACTATTTGATGCAACCAATTTATGATGTAATATACCCGGAAGCAATAAGGTAAATCAAGTTTTTGGGGTTTTTTTTGGTGAATTTTCCTGACTAGGCTGTCAGCTACTGAAACAAATATCTTAGGACAGCACATAATATTAGCCAAGCCTTTTGTGGACTACTGAGAAATCAAGAGATGAATGGAACGAGCATAGCCTAAGTGTAGGCCAGGACATGAATGGTCTTTGGAGGAGGAAGGTAATAGGGAAGGAAGGAATTAATGTCGGTCCAGTAAAAGTTTGTAGTGATTGAAAATGAGTTGGTGTACCTTATAAGGACGTTGGGATTAGAGAAGCAGCTTTTACATTTGTCCCAGTAGTGATGGCCTGACTGGAGTAGACTAGACAGAATTGAAGAAATTCAAATAGTACAGGCAAAACCAGTCACCTGAATTTTAGAACATGAGCCAACAGTCAAGAACTAAGAGGTAGATAAAAAAAAGGTAAGTGGCAAATCTAAAATGAAACACAACTTTTGATTAATTGTGGTTATGTAGTTAGCAAATATAAAAAATATCATCTTTTTAATGCACCTTCATTACCTCCTTGCTGTGTTCACTTATTTTGTCAGCTTATCTTCACTGTGCAGTGTAAAAAATATCCTGTAGCTATACGGAAACTGTGAATAAGCTGCTATTAATAGCTCTGGTATTCCCTGGTAGTCTCTATCAATTTTATATCCATATGCAGCGTCAGACTGGACAACCAACTGTAATGTCAGGATAGGGAGACAGACAGGTGAGCCCTAATCTACCCGCCACTCAGTCCCTGCCTACTTGCACAGCCCATCCTAGGCGACGGCGTACAACTGGGCGACGGTCCCTACGCTCAATACGTGCACGACAGACAAAACAAGACAAGGGTACACAGAAGCAAGAGAAGAAGGGCAGTTGCCCACGGCAACACTGGTGAGCAACAGAGTAGTGGACGAGCCGAGGCAAGCCAGGAGTGTACCAGCTAACCAATGCAGAGCAGGAGAATAGTCAGTCAAGCCAGGGTCAATATGAAGCAGAGGTCAATGGTAACAGCAGAAACAGCAGAGCCAGGAAGCAAGAGAATCACAGGCAAAGGACAAGCAGCAAATTAAGGTATAAGTAGACCAAGGGCGGGAGCTAGAACCGTCTGGCCCGGATGTGATAGGCTCTCCCACTCCTCAGCCTACCAGCCTGAGTGGTAGCAGATAGAGTCACTCTAGCAGACCTAGGAACATATGCAGGCTGATTAACCACGGGCGTCGACACAGAAGCTGTGTCAGGCAAATTCTTTACAGTAATCCCCCTTTTATGAGGGGCCACTGGACCCTTCCTAGGTGGACCTGGCTTGTTGGGGAACCGAAGATGGAACTTCCTGAGCAATAACCCGGCGTGAACATCCCGGGCGGGTACCCAAGTCCTCTCCTCAGGCCCATATCCTCTCCAATGGACCAGGTACTGGAGGGAGCCCTGGACCATCCTGCTGTCCACAATCTTGGCCATCTCAAATTCTACCCCTTCAGGGGTGAGAACAGGGACAGGAGGTTTCCTCAAGGTAGCCAAAGACGGGGAGCAGCGTTTCAGGAGGGAGGCATGGAACACGTTGTGTATTTGAAAAGATGGGGGTAGCTCCAGCCGGAAGGAGACAGGGTTAAGGACCTCAATGACCTTGTACAACCCTATATACCGGGGAGCACATTTTTTGGACGGAACTTTAAGGCACAAATTTATTGAAGACAGTCACACTAGATCCCCGACCACAAACAAGGGGTTAGCAGAACGTCTTCTATCTGCCTGGGTCTTTTGTATGCTCTGGGACGCCTCAAGGTTCTTCTGAACCTGGGCCCAGACTGTGCACAGTTCCCGATGAACGACATCTACCTCGGGATTGTTGAAACCACCAGGTGAAACGGAGGAGAACCGTGGATGAAATCCAAAATTACAGAAAAAGGGGGAGACCCCGATGAGTTACTGACCCGGTTATTGAGGGAAAATTCGGCGAGGGGAATGAAGGAGACCCAATCATCTTGACAGTCAGAGATAAAACACCTTAAATATTGTTCTAGAGATTGATTAGTCCTCTCAGTTTGGCCATTAGTTTCATGGATGGAAGGCCGAGGAGAAGGATAGATCAATCTCCAACTTCTTACAGAAGGCTCTCCAAAACAATGAAACAAATTGTACCCCTCTGTCAGAAACAATATTGACAGTAACCCCATGGAGACGCAGGATGTGTTTGACGAACAAGGTAGCTAACGTCTTGGCATTGGGTAGTTTCTTGAGGGGCACAAAGTGGCACATCTTACTGAAGGGGTCTACTATAAACTACTATCTACTACAAACCACACCACCGACTTGCCTTGGGATAGAGGCAGATCGGTGATAAAATCCATGGAGATATGGGTCCAAGGTCTCTGGGGAATGGGCAAAGAACATAGTAAGCCCGCTGGTCGGGACCTGGGAGTCTTGGACATAGCACAAATTTCATAAGCGGCGACGTAGGCCTTAACGTCTTTAGGCAACCCAGGCCACCAATAGGTTCTAGAAATGAGGTGCTTGGTACCCAGGATGCCAGGATGGCCAGATAGTGCAGAGTCATGATTCTCCCTGAGTACCCTTAGCCGGAATTGCAGGGGAACAAACAGCTTGTTCTCAGGAAGGTTCTCGGGAGCTGAACCTTGATCAGCCGCAATTTCTGAGACTAAGTCAGAATCAACAGAGGATATGATTATACCTGGGGGCAAAACACAAGCAGGATCCTCCTCTGGAGGAGGGCTGGCCATGAAGCTACGCGACAGTGCATCAGCTTTAATATTTTTAGACCCAGCCCTATAGGTGACCACAAAGTTGAATCTGGTAAAAAACAACGCCCACCGAGCTTGTCTCGGGTTTAGCCTCCGGGCAGATTCTAGGAAAACCAGATTCTTGAGGTCGGTGAGGACTGTTACCTGGTGACTAGTGCCCTCCAGGAAGTGGCGCCACTCTTCAAATGCCCATTTATTGGCTAAGAGTTCGCGGTTGCAAACGTCATAGGTATTCTCAGTGGGGGAGAACTTCCTGGAGAAGTAGACACAGGGACGTAGATGGGTGAGAGACCTAGTACCCTGGGACAAGACAGCACCCACTCCCACCTCAGAGGCTTCAACCTCCACGATGAATGGCTCCATCTGGTTAGGCTGAACCAGCACTGGGGCAGAGATAAAGAACCTCTTAAGGACCTCAAAAGCCTGGACCGCCTCCGGAGGCCAGTGGAGGAGATCGGCAACTTTGCGAGTAAGGTCCGTAAGAGGCTTAGCGATGACCGAGAAGTTAGCAATAAATCTCCTATAATAATTAGCAAACCCCAGGAAGCACTATAAAGCCTTCAGGGAGGCAGGTCGGACCCATTCAGCCACAGCCTGAACCTTAGCAGGGTTCATGCGGAATTCGTTAGGAGTGAGGATTTGACCCAAAAATGGTATCTCCTGCACCCCAAACACACATTTTTCGGTTTTAGCAAAGAGTTTGTTTTCCCAAAGGGCCTGGAGCACCTTTCTGACATGCTCAATGTGGGAGGACCAGTCCTTGGAAAATACAAGTATATCATCAAGGTACACTACAATAAATACCCCCAGGTAGTCTCTTAAAATCTAATTTATGAAATTCTGGAAGAATTACACAACCCAAAGGGCATGACGAGGTATTCGGGCGTCTTCCACTCATCCCACTCTTTGATGCGGATAAGGTTATACGCCCCCCGTAGATCAAACTTAGAGAACCATTGGGCCCCCTGAACCTGATTAAAGAGATCTGGAATCAGAGGAAGGGGATACTGGTTCCTTACAGTGACCTTATTCAAGCTTCGGTAGTCAATGCATGGCCTAAGACCACCATTCTTCTTCCCTACGAAGAAGAAGCCAGCACCTACCGGAGAAGTAGAGGGGCGAATGTAACCCTTGGCCAGGCTTTCCTGGATATATTCTCTCATGGCTTCACGTTCAGGACAAGAGAGATTAAACATCCTACCTTTAGGGAGCTTAGCTCCTGGTACCAAATCGATAGCGCAATCGTACTCTCTATGAGGAGGTAACTCTTCGGAAGCCTTTTTAGAAAAAACATCAGCGAAATCCAGAATAAACTCAGATAGAGTGTTCACCTCCTCAGCGAGAGAAACCAAATTAACAGAAAAACAGGACGTCATGCATTCATTACCCCATTTAGTAAGATCCCCAGTATTCCAGTTAAACGTAGGATTATGCATCTGCAACCAAGGAAGGCCTAAAACTAAATCGGACGATAATCCCTGCATCACCAACACAGAACACTGCTCCGAATGAATGGAGCCCTCAATGAGTTCAAAAACAGGGGTATGGTGCGTAAAATAACTATTAGCAAGTGGAGTGGAGTCTATACCCACTACCGGGACAGGTTTAGGCAAATCTATCAATGTTATAGCTAGAGACATAGCAAATTCCACAGACATAATAATAGCAGAGGACCCTGAATCCACGAAGGCACTGCCGGTGGCAGACCTACCATAAAAAGAGACCTGAAAGGGAAGCAAGATCTTATTAGGTTTCATGTATACGGGAAATACCTGTGTGCCCAAGTGACCTCCCCGATGGTCCCTTAGGCGCGGAAGTTTTCCGGCTGCTTATTCTTACGCCTAGGAGAGTCGTTCACTTGATGCTTGCCATCCCCACAGTAGAAGCAGAGACCATTCTTCCTGCGGAACTCTCTACGTTGTTGTGTAGACACGGAGGCCCCGAGTTACATAGTTTTCCGTGGAAGAACGAAGCAACGGAACCTCGGGAGCCAGAGGAGAAGGCACAAAAATGTTCAAGTCGTCGTTCCCTGAGACGTAGGTCAAGACGTACCACTAAAGCCATAACCTGATCTAGAGAGTCAGAGTAGGGATAGCTAACTAACTAGCAGGTCTTTCAAAGCGTTCGACAGACCCAATCTAAACTGGCACCTCAAGGCAGGGTCATTCCACCGAGAAGCTACACACCACTTCCTAAAGTCAGAACAGTACTCCTCAACGGATCTCTTACCCTGACGTAAGGTCACCAGCTGACTCTTGGCAAAGGCAGTCTTGTCAGTCTCGTCATAGATGAGTCCGAGAGCCGAAAAGAATAGGTCAATAGAAGAGACTTCAGGGGCGTCAGGGGCCAAGGAGAAGGCCCATTCCTGGGGGCCTTCCTGGAGGCGGGACATAATTATACCCACTCGCTGGCTCTCAGAACCTGAGGAGTGGGGCCTTAAACGGAAATAGAGCCTACAACTTTCTCGAAAGGAAAAAAAAGTCATCCGGTCCCCTGAGAACCGGTCAGACAACTTGAGGTGGGGTTCAAGAGGTGGTGTGGAGGGAACTACCTGGGTAGCATCACGCTGGTTGAACCTCTTTGCCAGGTTTTGGACCTGTAGGGAGAGACCCTGCATTTGCTGAGCCAGGGCCTCAAGGGGGTCCATAGTGTGTCAGGGACCAGGGAAGAAAAGTTATATGGGCCTGTGATTATGTAATGTCAGGATAGGGAAACAGACAGGTGAGCCCTAATCTACAAGCCACTCAGTCCCTGCCTACTTGCACAGCCCTTCCTAGGCGACGGCGTACAACTGGGCGACGGTCCCTACCCTCAATACGTGCACGACAGACAAAACATGACAAGGGTACACAGAAGCAAAGGAAGAAGGGCAGTTGCCCACGGCAACACCGTGAGCAACAGAGTAGTGGACGAGCCGAGTCAAACCAGGAGTGTACGAGGTAACCAATGCATAGCAGGAGAATAGTCAGTCAAGCCAGGGTCAATATGAAGCAGAGGTCAATAGTAACAGCAGAAACAGCAGAGCCAGGAAGCAAGAGAATCACAGGCAAAGGACAAGCAGCAAATGAAGGTATAAGTAGACTAAGGGTGGAAGCTAGAACCATCTGGCCGGGCTGCGATAGGCTCTCCCACTCCTCAGCCTACCAGCCTGAGTGGTAGCAGATCGAGTCACTCTAGCAGACCTAGGAACATATACAGGCTGATTAACCACTGGCGTCGACACAGAAGCTGTGTCACGCAAATCCTTTACAGTACCCCCTCCTTTATGAGGGGCCACTGGACCCTTCCTAGGTGGACCTGGCTTGTTGGGGAACCGAAGATGGAACTTCCTGAGCAATAACCCGGCGTGAACATCCCGGACGGGTACCCAAGTCCTCTCCTCAGGCCTGTATCCTCTCCAATGGACCAGGTACTGGAGGGAGCCTTGGACCATGCTGCTGTCCACAATCTTGGCCACCTCGAATTCTACCCCTTCAGGGGTGAGAACAGGGACAGGAGGTTTCCTCGAAGTAGCCAAGGATGGGGAGCAGCGTTTCAGGAGGGAGGCATGGAACACATTGTGTATTTGAAAAGACGGGGGTAACTCCAGCCTGAAGGAGACAGGGTTAAGGAACTCAATGACCTTGTACGGCCCTATATACCGGGGAGCACATTTTTTGGACGGAACTTTAAGGCGTAAATTTCTTGAAGACAGCCACACTAGATCCCCGACCACAAACAAGGGGTTAGCAGAACGTCTTCTATCTGCCTGGGTCTTTTGTATGCTCTGGGACGCCTCAAGGTTCTTCTGAACCTGGGCCCAGACTGTGCACAGTTCCCGATGAACGACATCTACCTCGGGATTGTTGGAACCACCAGGTGAAACGGAGGAGAACCGTGGATTAAATCCAAAATTACAGAAAAAGGGGGAGACCCCTGACAAGTTACTGACCCGGTTATTGAGGGAAAATTTGGCGAGGGGAATGAAGGAGACCCAATCATCTTGACAGTCAGAGATAAAACACCTTAAATATTGTTCTAGAGACTGATTAGTCCTCTTAGTTTGGCCATTAGTTTCAGGATGGAAGGCCGAGGAGAAGGACAGATCAATCTCCAACTTCTTACAGAAGGCTCTCCAAAACAATGAAACAAATTGTACCCCTCTGTCAGAAACAATATTGACAGGAACCCCATGGAGACGCAGGATGTGTTTGACGAACAAGGTAGCTAACGTCTTGGCATTGGGTAGTTTCTTGAGGGGCACAAAGTGGCACATCTTACTGAAGGGGTCTACTATAAACTACTATCTACTACAAACCACACCACCGACTTGCCTTGGGATGGAGGCAGATCGGTGTTAAAATCCATGGAGATATGGGTCCAAGGTCTCTGGGGAATGGGCAAAGAACATAGTAAGCTCGCTGGTCGGGACCTGGGAGTCTTGGACCAAGCACAAATTTCACAAGCGGCGACGTAGGCCTTAACATCTTTAGGCAACCCAGGCCAACAATAGGTTCTAGAAATGAGGTGCTTGGTACCCAGGATGCCAGGATGGCCAGATAGTGCAGAGTCATGATTCTCCCTGAGTACCCTTAGCCGGAATTGCAGGGGAACAAACAGCTTGTTCTCAGGAAGGTTTTCGGGAGCTGAACCTTGATCAGCCGCAATTTCTGAGTCTAAGTCAGAATCAACAGAGGATATGATTATACCTGGGGGCAAAACACAAGCAGGATCCTCCTCTGGAGGAGGGCTGGCCATGCAGCTACGTGACAGCGCATCAGCTTTAATATTTTTAGACCCAGCCCTATAGGTGACCACAAAGTTTAATCTAGTAAAAACCAACGCCCATCGAGCTTGTCTCGGGTTTAGCCTCCGGGCAGATTCTAGGAAAACCAGATTCTTGTGGTCGGTGAGGACCGTTACCTGGTGCCTAGCCCCCTCCAGGAAGTGCCGCCACACTTAAAATGCCCATTAAATGGCTAAGAGTTTGCGGTTGCAAACGTCATAGTTACTCTCAGTGGGGGAGAACTTCCTGGAGAAGTAGGCACAGGGACGGAGATGGGTGAGAGACCTAGTACCCTGGGACAAGACAGCACCCACTCCCACCTCGGAGGCTTCAACCTCCATGATGAATCGCTCCATCTGGTTAGGCTGAACCAGCACTGGGGCAGAGATAAAGCACCTCTTAAGGACCTCAAAAGCATGGACCGCCTCCGGAGGCCAGTGGAGGAGATAGGCACCTTTGCGACTAAGGTCCGTAAGAGGCTTAGCGATGACCGAGAAGTTAGCAATAAATCTCCTATAATAATTAGCAAACCCCAGGAAGCACTATAAAGCCTTCAGGGAGGCAGGGAGGACCCATTCAGCCACAGCCTGAACCTTGGCAGGGTCCATGCGGAATTAGTTAGGAGTGAGGATTTGACCCAAAAATGGTATCTCCTGCACCCCAAACACACATTTTTCGGTTTTAGCAAAGAGTATGTTTTCCCGAAGAGCCTGGAGTATCTTCCTGACATGCTCAATGTGTGAGGACCAGTCCTTGGAAAACACAAGTATGTCATCAAGGTACACTACAAGAAATACCCCCAGGTAGTCTCTTAAAATCTCATTTATGAAATTCTGGAAGACCGCGGGAGCATTACACAACCCAAAGGGCATGACGAGGTATTCGAAATGACCTTCGGGCGTGTTAAACGCAGTCTTCCACTCATCCCCCTCTTTGATGCGGATAAGGTTATACGCCCCCCGTAGATCAAACTTAGAGAACCATTGGGCCCCCTGAACCTGATTAAAGAGATCAGGAATCAGAGGAAGGGGATACTGGTTCCTTACAGTGACCTTATTCAAGTTTCGGTAATCGATGCACGGCCTAAGACCACCACCTTTCTACCCTACGAAGAAGAAGCCAGCACCTACCGGAGAAGTAGAGGGGCGAATATAACCCTTGGCCAGGCTTTCCTGGATATATTCTCTCATGGCTTCACATTCAGGACAAGAGAGATGAAACATCCTACCTTTAGGGAGCTTAGCTCCTGGTATCAAATCGATAGCGCAATCGTACTCTCTATGAGGAGGTAACTCTTCGGAAGCCTTTTTAGAAAAAACATCAGCAAAATCCAGAATAAACTCCGGTAGAGTGTTCGCCTCCTCAGCGAGAGAAACCAAATTAATGGAAAAACAGGACGTCATGCATTCATTACCCCATTTAGTAAGATCCCCAGTATTCCAGTTAAACGTGGGATTATGCATCTGCAACCAAGGAAGGCCTAAAACTAAATCGGACGATAACCCCTGCATCACCAACACAGAACACTGCTCCTAATGAATGGAGCCCACAATGAGTTCAAAAACAGGAGTTTGCTGTGTAAAACAACCATTAGCAAGTGGAGTGGAGTCGATACCCACTACCGGGACAGGTTTAGGCAAATCAATCAATGGCATAGCTAGAGACATAGCAAATTCCACAGACATAATATTAGCAGAGGACCCTGAATCCACGAAGGCACTGCCGGTGGCAGACCTACCATAAAAAGAGACCTGAAAGGGAAGCAAGATCTTTTTAGGTTTCATGTATACGGGAAATACCTGTGCGCCCAAGTGACCTCCCCGATGGTCCCTTAGGTGCGGAAGTTTTCCGGCTGCTTATTCTTACGCCTAGGACAGTCGTTCACTTGATGCTTGCCATTCCCACAGCAGAAGCAGAGACCATTCTTCCTGCGGAACTCTCTATGTTTTTTGGGAGACACCGAGGGCCCGAGTTGGATAATTTTCCATGGAAGTACAAAGCAACGGAACCTCGGGAGCCATCATAGGGGAGCCAGAGGAGAAGGCACAAAAACGTTCAAGTTGTCGTTCCCTGAGACGTCGGTCAAGACGTACCGCTAAAGCCATAACCTGATCTAGAGAGTCAGAAGAGGGATAACTAACTAACTAACTAACTAACTAACTAACTAACAGGTCTTTCAAAGCGTTCGACAGACCCAATCTAAACTGGCACCTCAAGGCAGGGTCATTCCACCGAGAAGCTACACACCACTTCCTAAAGTCAGAACAGTACTCGTCAACGGGTCTCTTACCCTGACGTAAGGTCACCAGCTGACTCTCGGCAAAGGCAGTCTTGTTAGTCTCGTCATAGATGAGTCCGAGAGCCGAAAAGAAAAGGTCAACAGAAAAGAGTTCAGGGGCGTCAGGGGTCAAGGAGAAGGCCCATTCTTGGGGGCCTTCCTGGAGCCGGGACATAATTTTACCCACTCGCTGGCTCTCAGAACCTGAGGAGTGGGGCCTTAAACGGAAATAGAGCCTACAACTTTCCAGAAAGGAAAAGATAGTCTTCCGGCCCCTTGAGAACCGGTCAGGCAACTTGAGGTGGGGTTCAAGAGGTGGTGTGGAGGGCACTACCTGGGTTACATCACGCTGGTTGCACCTCTGAGCCAGGTCTTGGACCTGTAGGGAGAGACCCTGCATTTGCTAAGCCAGGGCCTCAAGGGGGTCCATAGTGTGTCAGGGACCAGGGTAGAAAAGTTATATGGGCCTGTGATTATGTAATGTCAGGATAGGGAGACAGACAGGTGAGCCCTAATCTACCCGCCACTCAGTCCCTGCCTACTTGCACAGCCCGTCCTAGGCGACGGCGTACAACTGGGTGACGGTCCCTACGCTCAATACGTGCACGACAGACAAAACAAGACAAGGGTACACAGAAGCAAGGGAAGAAGGGCAGTTGCCCATGGAAACACCGTGAGCAACAGAGTAGTGGACGAGCCGAGTAAAACCAGGAGTGTACGAGTTAACCAATGCAGAGCAAGAGAATAGTCAGTCAAGCCAGGGTCAATATGAAGCAGAGGTCAATGGTAACAGCAGAAACAGCAGAGCCAGGAAGCAAGAGAAACACAGGCAAAGGGCAAGCAGCAAATGAAGGTATAATTAGACCAAGGGCGGGAGCTAGAAGCGTCTGGCCAGGCTGCGATAGGCTCTCCCACTCCTCAGCCTACCAGCCTGAGTGGTAGCAGATCAAGTCACTCTAGCAGACCTAGGAACAGATGCAGGCTGATTAACCACGGGCGTCGACACAGAAGCTGTGTCAGGCAAATCCTTTACACCAACGCTGCTTTTATCCGGCAGCGTAGCAGAGAGACATTGTCTCCCTGCCCCACTTCTTACTCTTGTAGGCAAGGCGGCACAGGCTCCCTCATGTTCGGTGGCATCGCTAGCACCGGGTGGGCCCTGGTTCTAGTGACTACCACATTCAATTGTATCTGCGTCCTCAAGGCGCTGGGAAGAATCCCTGTGCAGGCTGGCGTGATAACGTCACTCCATCACACTGGCCTACGCAAGAGTCCCGTCTCTGAGCAGCTCTGTTTATCATGGGAATGGGGCTAGGTAAGTGGAAAAAAAACATCACTTCTATTAGCCCCTGCAGCCTTGGGGTTTTTAATGAATACCCAGTGCAAATGAAAGGTACTGATATGCTAATGACAACATTTGGATGTTCATGTGTTAAAGGGGTTTTATACTGGGCGATTATCATGCAGAAAAGCGTTCATAGAACGCTCGTTTCCGATAATTGCCCTGTGTAAACAGGGCAGCGATCAGCAGATGAACGAGCAAACGCTCGATCATCTGCTGATCGTATCGTTTTAAAAAAGTTAAATATTATCGTTGTCAGCAGAACATCTCCCTGTGTAAACAGGGAGATGCGCTGCCGACATGATAATAATGTATGGGGACGAGCGATCAGAGTAACTACCGCACGTCCCGATCGATGTCTCGTTGATCGGCGCTCGCTGCATCGGCTGATTATCGGCCGGTGTAAAAGGGCCTTTAGGCTTTGTTCACATCTGCATCAGGGTCCCGTTCTGACGTTACGTCAGAGATTTCCATCAGAACGGGACCCTGACTTAAACAAACGGAAACCATACGTTTCCGTTTGCATCACCATTGATTTCAGTGGTGACGGATCTGGTGCCAATGGTTTCGGTTTGTCTTAGTTGTGAAAGGGTTCCGTCGGAATGAATAGCGTAGTCGACTATGGTATTGATTCTGATTGGAGACTTCGGAACGCCAGAACGGGACCCTCATGCAGATGTGAACGAAGCCTTTGTCAGCATAAAGTATTCATGTGCTATTTTGGTTTTTAACAGAATACACAAGAAAAATAATGAAGCTAAAATTGGCTAATCTGCTTGCTGACAGTTTCCATAGAGCAACACATAATATATTCTATTAAAAAACTACACAAGATCAAAACAGCAAAAAAATATAATAAAGATGCTAGATTTTACATTTGCTCACAAAATAGTCAATTATAATTAGACATTTTACTTTAAGGGCCTTTTCACACTTCATTTGGTTTATCATCAGGAAAGTTACCAGCTCATATGGCAAAATTACTCATTGGCTCCCATTCACCCAATGGAGGAACGACATCCGTCGAGTTGTCTACTGTACACCGTGCGGTATAATCTTTTTTTTTTTACAATGGAAGCCTACCGGCGATGTATTCCAATGCATGCCTATACAGTAGCATACGTCAGAGGCTTACATCATAGGTATACGTCGGGAGTATCTCCAGACGTATAGCTCGAACAAACACTGTGAACAAACTGTGAATAGGCCTTAACATAACTGCTGTCACTGGTTCAAGTAAAAGGTAATATTTTGTAATTAATTACAAGTTAGAAGGAAAGACTAACAGAAATGTCTGGATATGATAGATTGCATAAATATATATCTGCATATGTACTTTGTAACTAAAAATGTTGCAGTGATTCTTTTATTAGAATCATATTTGACATTGTCTGACATTAGTGTAATTGAGGACTTGTCCATAATTGCAGAGTAACACAAATTATTTTACAGAAAAACTTGTAGAGAATTAAGGAAAGAATTAATAAAATGATGGTCTGTGACTAACTAATCTATCTAATCTTAGGTCAACTATTCATGTTTTTTTTAGCGTATCTTATTATAAAAATGAAAATAAATGCCAGATATTGTTGATTTATTAATGAAGAATTTAATTGAAATTAACTTTAATCCGACCTGGGTCACAAATTACTTTACATGCCTTGGTATTCAAATTACCCACTCTCTGTATACTTTGATTGAAGTAAACTCAACTAAACTCATTGCACGTATTAGACATTATATAAAAGCATATATCGATTTCCTGGGTTGCTAGAATAAACATCTTTAAAGGGAATGTGTCGCTAGAAAATTATTTTTATTTTTTTTTAGTTAAACAGTTAGTGTATAAGTGATTAAACATTGTTCTATTTTTTTTAATTTTTTCACGAGTCAGGAAATATTATAAATTAGATTCTAATTTATAACATTTCCCAGTGCTGGTCACTAGATGGAGCAATTCCCAAAATTGCAGCATTGGCATGTGATAAAGCAACCACATTGCTTTATGCTGCAAAATTTGAGAATACACACTCGCTCTAGTGAGCTCACAGAATCCCCCCTCCTTTATCCTGGCTAGTGCCAGGAGAAAGGAGGGGATTGAACGGTCAAAGCTCCTACACTGTGTGTCGCCATTTTTTGAGCTAACACACAGTGTAGTAGGTTTACATACAGTAGTAATCACACACTAAAACACGTACATACACAGACCTAACTTACCTGCTCCTGCCGCCGCCGCTCCCTCTGGTCCGTCCGCTCCGTCGACTCCCTCCGCTCCAAGTGCACAAGTCCGGAAGCCGGTCCACAAGAAAATGGCGCCGGACGTCGCTCGGCCGAAGACCTTCAATTTGGACTGTGTGGGAGCGGCGCATGCGCCGTTCCCACACAGACGGCGTACAGCATAGTGGATGGAACGGGCCCCGTTCGCATTCACTATGGGGCTGTATGTGCCGTATTCCATGTCTGTATGTGTCGTTAATCGACACATACAGAGATGGCAAAAAAAATGGCAGCCCCCATAGACAAGAAAAAGTTACAAAATAAAAAAAAGTTAAACACAAACACACAAATAAATAAAACATTTTTTAATAAAACACTAAAAGCAAATTGATATAAAACATTTTCCTTTAAGATGAAGTCCTTTAAGATGAAGATCCTTCCCATAATCCTATATACCATTTGTTTTTAAGAAATCAACAACTAAAATTTTAAAGATTTGCTTCTATAATTTATCTGTAGAGATAAATGTCCAAGAATAATTAAAAATACGCTCTATAACACATTTAAATTGGGTTGTATGGGGGTTCCTGATCTTAATATCTATCAACTTGCTGCTATTTTGGTGCCAATAAAGGCCTGTTTGTCTGAGGCCTCTAAGAATTTATTTGCGAACTTTTGGGTATCGCAAAAATATGCCCAATGCTTGATTCTTCTAAAACAGTACTTATTTCTTAGAAAAAGACTATATGTAAACATGATGGTGTCCTTATTGGTCTATCTGTAATGACGGGGGTGGGGAGACAGACAAGTGAGCCCTAATCTACCCGCCACTCAGTCCCTGCCTACTTGCAACGACCCTCCCTAGGCGACGGGGTACAACTGGGCGACGGTCCCTACGCTCAATAAGTGCACGACAGACAAACAGACAAGGGTACACAGAGCTAGGGGGAGAAAGGGGCAGTTGCCCACGGCAACACCGTGAGCAACAAAAGAAGTGAACAAGCTGAGTCAAACCAGGAGTGAACGAGGTACCAAACGCAGAGCAGGAGAGTAGTTAGCAAGCCGCGGTCAATATGAAGCAAGGACAATAGTACAAGAAGCTGCAGCAGGGCCAGGAAACCAAACGAGAAGAATCACAAGCAAAGGAGGAACAGGAAAGGCAGGTATAAATAGACAGAGGGCGGGAGCTAGCTCCGTCTGGCCAGGCTGTGATAGGTTCTCCCACTCCTAAGCCTGCCACCCTGAGTGGTGGAAGATGGAGTCAGTCTCACAGACATAGATGCAGGTGCAGACTGATTATCTATGGGCGTTAACCCCGAAGCTGTGCCTGGCAGATCCTTTACACTATCTGAGTTTTGTCTATCTTATTTAAAGGACCCAAAAGGGGATTTGATTTTAAACTATTCAGTAAATATGCAATAAAGAACTTATATATTTGAGATATTTGCAATAACGCAAAACTACAAACCTTTTCTGAATTAGTTGCCAAATATGGAATACCAATGCAATGTTTCTTCAACTTATTCAAATTAAAAGTTTTAATAATTCACATAATGTTATTGATATGATGGCAGATAAAGTTCCAAAAATTCCAAAATGTAAAAACTCCTTACATTCCATGATGGATCTAAAGGGTGGGATCTCGATAATCAATTCTAAGATCCTAGTATTAGGATTAAAAAAGAAAATGAGTTATATGACAAGCTGGGATCTAAATTAAAGGTTTTCATTACAACATTGGCTCCAAGCAATGAGCTTGGCGGCCCTGCATGTTTTTTTGCATAAACCATTTAGAAAATGTATTTAAAATACAATTTTGCTGGTAAAACACCTGCAAGATAATCTAGATTCTTCCCAACATATTCTGATAGATGTTGGCGCTGCTGCTACTTACGAAGTGATATGCTCCATGTGTGGTGGACTTGTCCTGATATTCTGAGTTTTTGGAAGGAATTATTTAATTTAATTGTTCAGGTCTGCTCTAAGAGTATTGCACCCCTACCAGAATTTACTCTGTTAAATCTACATTTTGATTCCATTCACTATAAGTTTACGTGAGTGGTTGCCAGGATACTTACTGCCGCACAAACAGAAATTGTGCATAAATGAAATTCAGAATAGACCAATATCATTGCTTTGAAATTTGCCTGAAAAAAAACGGAGTCTAGCAAGTTAAAAAGTAGAAAAAAAGTAGGCTTGCTGGTCTTTATTAACTTAATACTTGGAGACTCTGTATTTCTTTCTGCTTCCTCTTTTCTCTTTCTTTTTCTCTTTCTGTACAAATGTGAAAAAATAAAATAATGGTCTGTGAAAAAATTTTTGCTCTCCGAACTGACAGTATGGAACAATTCCTGATCACCTGGCCATCCCTGGAAAGATCAGAGCAACTCCCCAAGGCTTACAGGTCGCTTATAATAGGCCACTCTTGTTTATGTATGCTATTACTCTTTTTGTTTTTCAGATAATCTAAATGTGGATGTCCCTGCTTGCTCATCCATCTGACTGTTTGTATTTTCTGATGTACTAGTCCTCTCTGTTTGAGGACGTTTTGTTTGACCATTGCATCCCACCCTGCGTGGGGTTTCTTCATAGCAGTTATGCTACTTCTCTTATTCAAAAATCCAATAAAGTTATTTTGAAGCTAAAAACTTCTAGAGAAATGTGACCTTTATGAAATCACACCTGAACATATTTGGTTACTGTTTTGGAAATACAATTAAATTTATGATGTCTAACTATAGCATTACTAGTAGGTAGGACAATCTTGTAGTAAAACAGAAATGTCAGTTCATTTGGCTTACTTACTGTATATTGAGCAATGAATGACTGCATTGCATGCAGATGATTTATATATGAAAATAATGCTAGCACCGTCTTCATGAATTCTAATGTTTAATGACATTGAAACATAAATCAAAAGATCAATCCTACAGTTTTATAACTACAAATAGTATTTATTTGTATATTTCTTAGCTTTTTTAAATTTTTTTCTTAAATGGGGTACTTTGGGTCTTGATAATATTTTAAAACAACTTAAAATACAAATATAATGAACTTTTTAATATACCTACATTTACATTTCTGTTCTGTTCCGCTGCCTCTATTTCCTAGGTACACAACCGTTGGCTGCCACAGTGTCATGTGATGAGGGGTACAGTACCTATGGACAAACATTATTATGATACATCATTACAACATGTGATAACTTTAAAAAAAGACCTCTGGTCATCTCTAATCCTAATATTATAATAATACCAAAACTGTATCAGTGTATGTGTGCTTACCTGTCAGTCATTTTAAATTTGGGTCAGGTTTTCAGGAGATAAACACATTTAAAGCTTTAGTAAAAGGTATCTTATCTATAATTGGTGCCAATTTTTATATTCTTTTTGGAAAATGAAGGAGAATTATTTAGCTCGGTCCTTATCACTAAAAAAGGTCTGTGTCACGATCCATGGGTATGTGGACCCACTAGGCGGCACCGGAGTAGCAGCTGGCTAAACAACAATCCTAGTACAAGAGTACCTTAGATAGTCCAGACAGTAGTGGAGGCTTAGGCACAGATGGACTTGCAGGCAGATGACACCCGATGTGCTGTGAGACAGCAGGGCACAGGAACAACAGGAACAGGATAACACTAAGGGACCATTTGCTAAAACTAACATGGGTAAACACAACAACGCTCAGGCAAGGCGTAAAGGGGCAGGTCGTGGATGCTACAGTATTCCGCCTCTTATGCCCACTCTTCTTGGGACCAGAGCGAGAAAGGAACTTCTTAATGAGGGTAGGAGCATTAAGGTTCTCTTCTGGCTCCCAGGACCTCTCCTCTGGAGCAAACCCCTTCCAATCCACCAAATAAAAAGTTCTTCCTCCAAAATTTACAGTCCAGGATCTCCATAACCTCGAACACATTGGAAGAACCACTGGGAGCAACTGAAGGGCTAGGCATTTTTGTGTAGCGGTTCAGGACCACAGGCTTCAGGAGGGACACATGAAAGGAGTTGGGGATCTTGAGGGAAGGATGCAGCTGAAACTTGTAAGAGACAGGGTTAATTTGCTGTAGGATCTCAAAAGGTCCGAGGAACCTGGGAGCAAACTTGTATGAAGGAACCTTTAGACGGATATTCCTTAAGGACATCCATACTTTGGTACCCGGAAGATACGGAGATGGCTCTCCATGTGATCGTCTGCCAGCAGCATAGAGGAACGGGTTGCTGCCAAATCTGCAGAAAGTCAGCGAAAGCAGAGTCAGCTGCGGGCATCTGGGACGTAGCTGAAATGGGAAGAGGAATTTGTGGATGTTGGCCATAGACAATCAAGAACAGTGTAGAAGCAGTGGACTCACTTGTGTGGTTGTTGTATGAGAACTCTCATGCTGTATGGAAGGTAAGTGTCGTAAATAATTCTCCATGATTTGGTTAATCCGCTCAACTTGGCCATTGGAGTGGGGATGGTAGGCTGAGGAAAAGTCCAACTTCACATCTAGGAGTTTACAGAGGGCTCTCCAGAATTTTGAGATAAACTGAACCCCCCGATCAGACACGATATGAAGGGGCAGGCCATGTAAGCAGAAGATGTGCTGGATGTAGAGCTTTGCCAGTTGAGGAGCAGAAGGTAGGCCGGTCAGCGGGATAAAATGTGCCATCTTCGAGAACCAGTCCACCGCCACCCAGACCATATTGCATCCTGCTGAGGAAGGAAGGTCTGTGACAAAATTCATTGCTATATGCTGCCAGGGAGCGTTGGGCACAGGCAGAGGTTGGAGCAGGCTGGCAGGCTTGGAGTGAGCAACTTTGTTGGAAACACACACAGTGCAGGAAGCGACAAAGTCCACAACATCTTTGGGCAGCGTGGGCAACCGGAAATGACGAGCAATCAGATCTCGCATCTTACAAACCCCCGCATACCAAGCCAGTTTGGAGCTGTGTCCCCAGCGAAGGATTCTCCTCCTGTCTGCCAGCCGCACAAACGTCCTCCCCAGAGGGATGTCTCTAACTTGCAGAGGGTTAGCAGAAATAATGCAGGATGGGTCTATGATACATTGAGGGGACTCCACAGTGTCCTCTGTTTCAAATGACCTGGACAGGGCATCGACCCTCACATTTTTGTCAGCAGGACGGTAGTGGAGCACAAATTGGAAATAAGTGAAGAACAGCGACCACCTGGCTTGACGGAGGTTCAGCCGTTGAGCCGATTGGAGATATGTAAGGTTCTTGTGGTTTGTGTATATCAGCTGTGCCCTCTAGCAGATGTCTCCACTCCTCCAGAGCCAATTTGATGGCCAGTAACTCCCGATCCCCAATAGAGTAATTGCGCTCTGCGGAGGAAAAAAGTCTCGTGTAATAGCCACATGTCACTGCCTTTCCTTTGAGACCTCTCTGGAACAGAAGTGCACCTGCATCAACAAAGGAAGCGTCCACCTCCAACGAGAACTGTCGAGAGATGTCAGGATGATGGAGGATTGACGCAGAGGTAAAGGCATTCTTGATGCTATTAAATGCAGATTCTGCCTCTGGAGTCTACACCTTTAGCGTTCACAACCTTCTTGGTAAGGGTAGAGATGGGAGCTGTCAGTGATGAGAAGTTTGGGATAAACTGCCGGTAGAAGTTGGCAAATCCCAAAAAAACACTGTATAGACCACAGCCCCTGAGGACGTGGCCATTCCAGGACGGACTTTCCTTTCTCAGGATCCATCTTGAGAATTTGATCCAAGATGATGTAGCCCAGGGAGGGCAGATGTTTTTTTTCAAAGATGCACTTTTCCAGCTTGGCATACAGACGATTCTCCCTTAATCTCAGCAGGACTTGACGGACATGCCTTCTATGAGTCGTCGGATATGGAGAGAAAATCAAAATATTATCGAGATAGACCACAACACAGACATAGAGAAGATCTCAGAAGATATCATTGACAAATTCCTGGAAGACCGCGGGAGCATTACACAGACCGAAGGGCATCACCAGATATTCGTAGTGCCCATCTCGAGTGTTATACGCCATCTTCCACTCGTCACCTTGACAGATTTGGATCAAATTGTAAGCCCCACACAAGTGTAATTTGGAGAAAAAACCTGGCTCTTCGTATGTGGTCAAACTGTTCAGTTATTAGTGGCAATGAGTATTTGTTCTTGACCTTGAGACCACGGTAGTCAATGCAGGATCGAAGAGATCTGTCTGTCTTCTTAACAAAGAAGAACCCAGCCCCGGCCAGGCAGGAAGACTTTCGAATGAAACCCCACTCTACATTCTTTTTGATATAGGCCAACATGGATTGAGTCTCTGGCAAGTAGAGAGGATATACCCATCCACGGGGAGGAGAAGCACCAGGAATCAGTTCAACCGGACAGTCATAAGACCGATGTGGTGGAAGAATCTCAGCCTCCTTTTTTCTGAAGACGTCCGCAAATTGGGAGAGGTGAAAGGTAATGACTGAGGCAGAGGAGGCTGGACGGAGTGGATCTGTAACAGGCAGCGGTGGGGACATTTGGAACCCCACTGGAGGACTTCTCCTAAATTCCAGTCCAGGATTGGATCATGCAACTGGAGCCAAGGCAGACCATTCAGGACATGATTGACGGCTTTAGGTAAAGTAAGAAATGAAATCAGTTCGGTATGAAGGACTCCTGCTTGGAGCTTCAGTGGCTTGGTCTCAGATACGACCGGATCCATTCACCGAGGCAACAGCCAGAGACGTCTCCAGATGGACTGTGGGCAACTGGAGATGATCCACTAGATCTTGCTTGATGAAGTTTGCTGCGGACCCTGAGTCCAGATAGGCAGAGACCCGGTGCATCTTTTCACCAGACACTATGGTCACGGCAGTCGATTTTGATTTTCTCCTCCCCACCTTCCAAAATTATATTTTATATTTTTCCGTTGACATAGCTGTATTAGGGCTTGTTTTTCGTGGGACAAGTTGTAGTTTTTATTTAATGTGCCAAATAATTACTGGGTAACTGAAATTTTTTTTTATGTGTGGTGGAATGGGAAAAAAACTAAGAATCCACCTTTGTTTTTGGGTTTCATATCTCCGACGTACATCGTGTGGTAAAAATCACATGTTAACTCTATTCTACGGATTGATACGATTACGGTAATACCAAATTTATACAGTTTCTTTCATGTCTTACCCCTTTTAGAAAGAAAAAACTTTTTGATTCAGTGGTGTATGGCATATTTTTGTAACACGGGGGGGGGGGGAGTGCTATTCCACGTCAGAAGGGGTCACCCCCCTTATTTTAACATCTTAAATGTTGGGGTCACTATTGATGGCAGCATTTAAGTAGTTAAACGGGCGGAATCGAAGTGATCTTTGATTCCACCCGTTGCTCTGGGATCTGAGTGACACCCACTCAGTATGGATCACACTCAAACTGTGAGCGTGCTCCATACTTCCCCTTGTCGCCAAGGGGTTAACATCAATGGTGAGGGTGGAATAAAAGGGGAATTCTTATAGGGAGCAGGCCTCTGGAACCAGTGGGAGTTGGTGATGCGGCATGAAATTGGCTTTTCCCTGGCAGCACCATTGATTTCTGGCTCCCTATATTGTGTGGGAATCACTGAGTCCATAACAACAACATATAAACAGAATGTGCTGCAGCTGCATATCAGAAGTGTCCTTCCTATTGGTGTTAACGGGTGGTATACTGAGGAGTCTCAGTCTGATTCTCTGTGGAGCCTACACATAGGTTACCTGTCTTACGACCTGTGACATCTAAGGGGACCTGTGACAGCTAAGGTAGTGGCTAGCCATCGCAAGGATCCATCGCAACATAACTTTCCAAGGTGGTGGGTGGCCCCACAGTGACCCGCAGAGTCACAAGTGTATGGACGGCAAGAGTGATGTGTTTACACACAGTATTTAGATCGAAGTGGGACTCCAGTGAAGTTGGCATCCTTTAGCTGAGTTGTATACTGCTTCCTCAGCTCACGTGCCTGTGTGTAAAAGTTGTCAAATAAACTAAGTGCTGAAGCAATCTTGTGTGTCCATATCTGTATTTAAAGCAGGCCCCTGTTACATTTGGTGTAGTCGGCAGTTTAGAACACAAACATGGACAACCAAAGCAGTACGATAGTTTCTACTCAACACCCCTGTATCATTCTTATGGGCTGAGCAATGGCCAATGTTCACAAGTTTGATGGTAAAAATATGCTACTAACAGAATGGGTTGAACATCTACAAAGTGTGGCCTAGTCGTGTCAGGTCCCAGAGGCGTATAAGACAGACCTGGCCTTGAACGTCCTAGAAGGGGAAGCTCGCCAAGTAGTTATTTTGATGCATGCAAAGCAACGGTCAATCCTAGAAGCCATCAAACAGAGACTAGAGAACTTGTATGGGGACATTGCCACTGCAACTCACCTTAAAAAAAAGTTTTATACTCGAGCTCAGAAAGAGGGGGAGATTTTGTGGAACCGATTAGCCCGGAAAGATCAGGAGGGTTGCACTGCAGTGCCTCAGCCTGACAGGCTGCTTTGGGATAATTTTAAAGCTGAGCTCCATAACCAATCCATCAAGAAGGCACTTAGAGGCTACATAAAAGTGAAACCATAGACTACCCTAACAGACATAGTTCAGGAAGCTTTGGAATTGCATAAGGGAAGAGGAAAATAACATTTATGTATCTGTCCAGGTGTTGAACAGTCACAATAACACTCCCCATGTTGTAACTGAAACAATTAGAACTGCCTTGAGAGATTTTATCGAATGTGTTAGGGAATCCTTGAGGGAGATGCAGGGAGGGATGACATAATGGCGGGCAAGTCATCATCCCAGGCCCTGAGTAGCAAGGGACCCAAACAATAGTTACCACTGCCAGCGATGCTGAAAATGTGATCTACCAGGGCACTTTGCACGAGAGTGCCTTCTAGCCAGTCAACTTTATTTCAAAGCATCGTCACCATCCTTGTATCAGTTGGCAATCCAGACCCAAACCATACCACGGTCACTCTACCAGTTTGCAGTTCTGAGGCTGCAACAGCAATGAAAAGGGATCAGCAAAACAAGCAGAGGTTTCAGCACAGTTTTCCACAAGACACGTGCCTCCACATAGAGTGCAGCAATATGCCCACTATAAAAAGTGCAGACTTATACCCCTGTATATTCAGTGCAGACATATAAAGAATATATACAGTGCAATCTAATGCCTCTTTATATGCATCAAAGCCTTATGTCTGCTATATAAAGTACCAGACCAGTCATATGTCTTCCCTTCTCCATGTAGAATACTAGTGCCCTGCGAAAGTATTTGCTGTTTTTCCGGTTTTGTTGCATTACAACCTTGAATTCAAATGGATTTTTCTGGGTTTGTACCATTTGATTTTTGCAACATCTCTACTAATTTGAATGTGCAAAATATTTTTTATTATTACATGAACAATAATTAAGATAAAAAACTTGAATGTGCATAAGTATTCACCCCATAAAACTCAATAATTCTGTGGAGCCACTTTCTGCTGCAATTAATGATGCAAGTCTCTTGGGGTATGCCTCTGTTACCTTAGAGACTCGGATTTTTGCCCATTCTTCCAGGCAAAACTGCTTCTCCTTCAAGTTAAATGGGTTGTGATGGTGTACAGCATTTTTTAAGTAATGCCACCGATTTTCACTCGGATTGAGGTCTGGAAAGAATAGCCCTATTTTTACTACTATCCATCTTTCCTTTAAACCTGACCAGTT
This sequence comes from Rhinoderma darwinii, assembly GCF_050947455.1. Taxonomy (NCBI): domain Eukaryota; kingdom Metazoa; phylum Chordata; class Amphibia; order Anura; family Rhinodermatidae; genus Rhinoderma; species Rhinoderma darwinii. The sequence continues at coordinate 157,705 of NW_027464092.1, forward strand.
TTCCAGCCCTACAAGTCACAGTATGATGATGCCTTCATCATGCTTATCTATGGGAATCTTGTTCTTTGGGTGATGGGAAGTGTTGGGCTTGCACAACATATAGTGTTTTCCAAAAAGTTTGATTTTAGTCTCAACTGACCAGGGAACCTTCTTCCATATATTTGGAAACTCTGCCACATACTGTTTGGCAAATTCAAAACATGTTTTCTTATGTTTTTCTTTAAACAATGTTTTATTTTCTGTCCACTCTCTCATAAAGCTCAACTGTGTGGAGTGAATGGCTTATAGTGGTCCAATGAAAGATAAGTCCATCTCCACCATGGTTCTTTTGAGCTTCTTCAGTATTATCGTTGAATGCTTTGTTGTATCTTAGGCTGGGTTCACACGACCTATTTTCAGGCGTAAAAGAGGCGTATTATGCCTCGATTTACGCCTGAAAATACGGCTACAATACGTCAGCAAACATCTGCCCATTCATTTGAATGGGTTTGCCGACGTACTGTGCCGACGACCTGTAATTTACGCGTCGTCGTTTAAACAGCTGTCAAACGACGACGCGTAAAATGACTGCCTCGTCAAAGAAGTGCAGGACACATCTTTGGATGTAATTTGAGGCGTTTTTCATTGAATTCAATGAAGAACAGCTCAAATTTATGGCCGTCAAAGACGCCTCGCATAATGCGAGGAGGAGCAATTACGTCTGAAACTACGGAGCTGTTTTCTCCTGAAAACAGTCTTTAATTTCAGACGTAAAAGCCAGTTATCGTGTGCACATACCCTAACATTTATGCCCTCCTTTGCCGGTCTGTGAGTTTTGGTGTTTTTGTCAGGTTTGTAGTTGTGCCATGTTATTTCCATTTTGTTATAATGGATTTAATGGTGTTCCGTGGGATATTCAAAGTTTAGTTGTTTTTTTTTTTTTAATAAACCAACCCTGATCAATATTTCTCCAAAACTTTGTCTCTGACTTGTTTGGAGAGCTCTTTGGTCTTCATGTAGCTTGCTCAGCGGTGTTGTAGACTCAGGAGTCTTTCAGTACAATTGTATTTATACTGAGATCATGTGACAGATCATGTGACACTATGATTGCACACGGGGGAACCTTATTTAACTATCGAGCTTCTGAAAGTTAATTGGTTTGACCAGGGCCGGCCTTAAGATAGATGGCGCCCCGTGCATAATGATCTCTCGGCGCCCCACCCCCATCATTAAGAAAAAATGCCCCATAAAAAAATTATAATGCCCCTTTAGTGCCCCTATACAGTATAATAATAATATTTAATAATATAATATATTACAACCCCTTCAAGGACACAGTATGCTGTCCTCTAATTATGCCCACAGTATTATGCCCCCTGTAGTATCCCTACACAGTATAATGTCCGCTTAGTGGCCCCCACACAGTATAGTTCCCCCCTGTAGATTTTGCCATACAGACTCCCTGTAGACAGTGTCATAATCCCACACCTCCTCCTTGTAGATCGTGCCATACAGCCCCCCCACCTACCCCTTGTAGACAGTGCCCCCAAACAAAAACAAAAATTGTACTCACCTAGGCCCCGTTTCCACGACGGGATTCTTGTGTAGGGAGGCGTGATCCTGTAGCCTAGTACAGAGTTTCCCAACCTTTTTGGACTTGAGGCACCACTAGAAAAATATAATTTCCTCAGGGCACCCCTAGCAAAAATAGTTTTGACAAAGACAGAAAATGGCTAAAAACAAGCACTACACTCTAAGGCTATGTTCACACAGCGTTTTTTGTAAGGCAAAAAAAATCTGCCTCAAAATTCCTTCAGGAATTTTGAAGCAGATTTTGTATTGACAGCGTTGTTTGACATTTTTTTTTTGCGTTTTTTCCTTAAGCCATTAAAGCTAATGCAAAAGGCGCAGGCAGAAAAGCACCAAACGAGTACAGCAGGTATTTCCGGCCTCCTATTAATTTCAATTGGAGGTCAGAGGTGGAAACCACTTGAAGACCATAAGCCCCCCACTCACAGTAAAATGACCATCAGACCCCCATTCACAGTAAAATGACCATCATCACCCCACTCACAGTAAAATGACCATCAACCCACCACTCACAGATTCCCCCTGTAGATAGTGCCACATAGCCCCTTGTAGGTAGTGCCACACAGCCCCTTGTAGGTAGTGCCACACAGCCCCTTGTAGATAGTGCCACACAGCCCCCTTGTAGATAGTGCCACACCGCCCCTTATGGATAGTGTCACACAGCCCCCTGGTAGATAGTGCCACTCAGCCCCCTGTACCTGGTGCCACACAGCCCTTCTCTATGTGGTGCCACACAGCACCCTAGTAGGGAGTGCCACACAGTCCCCTGATAGGGAGTGTCACACAGCCCCCTGGTTGGGAGTTCCACACAGCCCCTAGGTAGGGACTGCCACACAGCCCCCTGGTAGGAACTGCCACACAGCAACCTGGTAGGGACTGCCACACAGCCCCCTGGTAGGGACTGCCACACAACCCCCTGGTAGGGACTGCCACACAGCTCCCTGGTAGGGACTGGCACACAGCCCCCTGGTAGAGAGTGCCACAGAGCCCCCTGTTAGGGAGTGCCACACAGCCTCCTGGTAGGTAGTGCCACACAGACCCCTGGTAGCTAATGCCACACAGCCCCTTTGTAGGTAGTGCCCCACAGCCCCCTTTTAGGTAGTGCCACACAGCCCATAGCCCCCTTGTTGGTAGTGCCACACAGCCCACAGCCCCCTTGTAGGCAGTGCCACACAGCCCACAGCCCCTTGGAGGTAATGCCACACAGCCCAGCACTCAGAGTAAAATGACCATCAGCCCCCCACACACAGTAAAATGACCATAAGCCCGCCACTCACAGTAAAATGACCATCAGCCCACCACTCACAGATTCCCCCTGTAGATAGTGCCACACAGCCTCCTTGTAGATAGTGCCACACAGCTCCCTTGTAGATAGCGCCACACAGCCCCCCTGTAGATAGCGCCACTCAGACCCCTTGTAGATAGTGCCACACAGCCCCCTTGTAGATAGTGCCACACAGCCCCTGTAGGTAGTGCCACACAGCCCCCTGTAGGTAGTGCCACACAGCACCCTGGTAGGTTGTGCCAAACAGCCCCCTTGTAGGGAGTGCCACAAAGCTCCCTGGTAGGGAGTGCAACACAGCCCCTGGTAGGGAGTGCCACACAGCCCTTGGTAGATAGTGCCACACAGCCCCCTGGTAGGTAGTGCCACACAGTCCCCTTGTAGGTAGTGCCACACAGCCCACAACCCACTTGTTGGTAGTGCAACACAGCCCACAGCCCCCTTGTCGGTAGTGCCACAAAGCCCACAGCCCCCTTGTAGATAGCAACCCCCCCTTCCTGTAGATAGCGCCACTGTAGCTCCCTGAAGTTGCGGAATCCCCGGGTGGCCGGGGATTCCTCTCCTGGAGCTCTCCGCTTGATGTCTCTGTCCATATATGGACTGTGACATCAGGGGAAACTCCTGAAGCAGAATCCCCATCCACAGCGTTGCTGACTCTGTGACCGGGGATTCCACTCCAGGAGAAGCTCCTGTCGTCTGTGTCCATTTATGTAATAACACCAAGGGGTTTTAGTCTCCTCCATTTCTTAGTACTCTATTCCTTTCTCTTTTTCCTCCTCCATATGAGCAGGAGCCTCAATAAGTGATAATGTAAAGATATAAGTTATCTTTAATATATTGATTATACAATTAGCACTTTGTCACTGATAGATATGAACAAAATTAGTATTTCATCTAATTTGAGTTTCGCTGATTTATAAAATGGTTTTACAGCGATTAGAATACATTGGCAAATTTGTACGTTTTGAAATGAGCTTTTGCCGAATTTAAGAAAATAATAGGCAAACCATTGTATGTTATGGAGTGCCAAATCTGCAAATCAGCGGAATGCAAATTAGTTAAAACCATTTGATCATCTGTAGTCAATGATACTTGCAAACACAAAGCAGACTTGATGGTTGCAAAAGTGTTTGTAGATATTACTGAAAAAGAAAGCTATTTATGGCATTTACAGATATCTACATTAAATTAGTTTTTTGGTTGAGATCGGTTGCAAAGAGCATCTTTTGGTTTGGAGGACCTATCCTGTTCAACATTATACAGGCAACTCATTGATATGAATTAGCACTGTTTAATACTTAATTTCCCTTTTGTGAAAGCTGCAGGGAAATACAATACTTACTGCCAGGTTTTCCTGCAGATTACAGCTGAATGATAGGGCTCCCAGCAGGGTGGCACTTTGTGATCAGCATGTTGTCAAGGGGGACCTAAGGGGAACAACCCATACCTAAATCCCATCAGAGCTTGAGCATCAGAAGAATGCAATGTATAAAACATAGCCATATCTACCTCCTAGGAAGAGTAGCAAGCTGTTCAAGGAAATTTGCCAATATTACAAAACAGAGACATTTCTAACGGCAATGTTTTCACAGACAAATCTTTAGAACCTAAAACTGCTCCCAGAAATTATAGACAATCGATAGCTATGAAGATGGTTTGCTTTTATCTTCTTACATCTGCACAGATTTCCTTTTCTAAAATCTGTCCCAACCATTGTATATATATATATATATATATATATATATATATATATATATATATATATGTATATATTTGAAGAATAGCTCTAGCTAAAAGAGTTATCTGTGACAACATTATTTTTTTTCATGCTGATAGAACTAGAAGATTGTCCTCAATTACATGTCACTTTGAAGGGAATTTTTATCAATATGTGTCGTAGGGTGGTACAAGATAATTAAGCTTCTGAAGTTCTGAGCAGACTGACATCATCCAGCTTCTCAATTATATCCATCTAAATTCAGGACATTTATCAAAAAGTGATTGTTCTACAAGATTTAAGACATGTTTCTTGATTTATGTATTTTAGTTATACCTAAAAGTCTATACAGTTTTATTCTTCAAAACATCTTAATAGTAGCTAATTAAACCTACATGAAAAGGATTATTAAATAATAGCCATCTTATTGCCATAAATTATCCTCCTGAATGCAGTTTTAAAAAGTAACCACTATAATATGACCCTATTTGCAACTCATATTATGTGTTATAAAGACATATCTAAAGGTTCCTAATGGTCCATTGACACAAGTAGATATTCATATTAGCATTCTACGATACGATTGCTGTAAGTAATTGAAAAGATATTCCAGAGAAGAATTTACACACACAACGTTATTGTAGCGTCCATGGCCGCGGGCCGTCGGGTTTACTCACCTCCCGAAGCCCGCAGCCATGGATCCTTGAGTGCTGGCCCCCATCTCTTTCCTAGGAGATACCAACGCTCACTTCCGCTCTCGTCTGCTGGGTCCCGTAGGGTGCGCGTGCACGCTCGTGCCCGGTCTTAAAGGGCCAGCGCGCGCACAAAGGAAGTCGTCATCATTATCAACTCCCACAATTTCCTGGTCTATAAGAAGGCCCCAGGCCTTCTGATCCTTGCCTGAGCGTTGTTAGTTTTCCCAGTCTGTCTTGCAAATGGTCCCTTAGTGTTTCCCATTCCAGTTGTTACCCGTGCCTTGTTACCTGTTCCTGTTTCCGGTCCTGTGCCTTTAGTATTGAGTCTGCCACGTCCTGTGTCATCTGCCACGTCCAGAGGATTCCGCCATGTCCTGTGTCATCTGCCACGTCCGGAGGAATCCGCCACGTCCTGTATCATCTGCCAAGTCTGGAGGAATCCGCCACGTCCTGTGTCATCTGCCACGTCCGGAGGAATCCGCCTCGTCTGGCGCAACCTATGGCTCCTGTGTCATCCGCCACATTTGGCGTTATCTGCTGCACCCATCTCCATCGGTGCCAGAGCTGCGGCCACCGTCTGGACTATCCAGGTACCCTTGTGCGGGACATTGTATTGCTGGGGTTTCCTGTTGTTTGGCCAGCTGCCTCCCCGATTCGGCCTAGTGGGTCCACTAACCCGCTTTGTGACAGTCATCATCTCAATAATCGTTAAAAATTTTGTATTTGGTCACCAATTTAACAATGTCACATATCTGCTATAAATCAAACAATTCATGTTGACATACCACAATGTCAGAGCAACAAACAATTATTTTATGTTTACCTAAACTATTATTTGTACAATCAACAAGTGTTTTATTTCTACTCGTTCATCCTCTAGACCTATTTACATTACAACAATTATCATGCATGATCGCAGGTTAGCATTGAAATCTGATTGATTGTTTGCTTGTGTAAATGGACCTCAAAGGGGTTGTACCAGAATTAAAAATTATCACCTATCCACATGATAGGCAACAATTTTCTGAATACTGTGGGGACGCCCACTGGGACCCCACCGACATTTAGCATGGGTTTCCCGAACCTCCTGTTCTTCATTACTGCACGACTGCAGTGAGGAGGATATTGAATGGAGCGGCGGTCGAACATGCACATTGCCGCTCCATTCAAGTCCATGGAAATGATGGAAACAGCCCTGCGTATAGGGGATAATTTTTTATTTTGGGAATACTCCTTTAACATAGTAAGGTTGAAAAACGGATACAAAGCATCTAGTACAACCGATTATAGTGATGATCCAGAGAAAGGCAAAAAAAAATACCTTATCATCGAGTTGTCAATTGCCTTGGCAGCTACAGTGAAGGAAATAAGTGTTTGATCCCTTGCTGATTTTGTAAGTTTGCCCACTGTCAAAGACATGAACAGTCTAGAATTTTTAGGCTAGATTAATTTTACCAGTGAGAGATAGATTATATAAAAAAAAAAAAAACAGAAAATCACATAGTCAAAATTATATATATTTATTTGCATTGTGCACAGAGAAATAAGTATTTGATCCCCTACCAACCATTAAGAGTTCAGCCTCCTCCAGACCAGTTACACGCTCCAAATCAACTTGGTGCCTGCATTAAAGACAGCTGTCTTAAATGGTCACCTGTATAAAAGACTCCTGTCCACAGACTCAATTAATCAGTCTGACTCTAACCTCTACAACATGGGCAAGACCAAAGAGCTTTCTAAGGATGTCAGGGACAAGATCATAGACCTGCACAAGGCTGGAATGGGCTACAAAACCATAAGTAAGACGCTGGGTGAGAAGGAGACAACTGTTGGTGCAATAGTAAGAAAATGGAAGACATACAAAATGACTGTCAATCGACATCGATCTGGGGCTCCATGCAAAATCTCACCTCGTGGGGTATCCTTGATCCTGAGGAAGGGGAGCGCTCAGCCGAAAACTACACGGGGGGAACTTGTTAATTATCTCAAGGAAGCTGGGACCACAGTCACCAAGAAAACCATTGGTAACACATTACGCCATAATGGATTAAAATCCTGCAGTGCCCGCAAGGTCCCCCTGCTCAAGAAGGCACATGTACAGGCCCGTCTGAAGTTTGCAAATGAACATCTGGATGATTCTGAGAGTGATTGGGAGAAGGTGCTGTGGTCAGATGAGACTAAAATTTAGCTCTTTGGCTTTAACTCAACTCGCCGTGTTTGGAGGAAGAGAAATGCTGCCTATGACCCAAAGAACACCGTCCCCACTGTCAAGCATGGAGGTGGAAACATTATGTTTTGAGGGTGTTTCTCTGCTAAGGGCACAGGACTACTTCACCGCATCAATGGGAGAATGGATGGAGCCATGTACCGTCAAATCCTGAGTGACAACCTCCTTCCCTCCACCAGGACATTAAAAATAGCTCGTGGCTGGGTCTTCCAGCACGACAATGACCTGAAACATACAGCCAAGGCAACAAAGGAGTAGCCCAAAAAGAAGCACATTAAGGTCAAGGAGTGGCCTAGCCAGTCTCCAGACCTTAATCCCATCGAAAAGTTATGGAGGGAGCTGAAGATCCAAGTTGCCAAGCGACAGCCTCGAAATCTTGATGATTTACAGATTATCTGCAAAGAGGAGTGGGCCAAAATTCCATCTAACATGTGTGCAAATCTCATCATCAACTACAAAAAATGTCTGACTGCTGTGCTTGCCAACAAGGGTTTTGCCACCAAGTATTAAGTCTTGTTTGCCAAAGGGATCAAATACTTATTTCTCTGTGCACAATGCAAATAAATATATATAATTTTGACAATGTGATTTTCAGTTTTTTTTTTTTATATAATCTATCTCTCACTGGTAAAATTAACCTAGCCTAAAAATTCTAGACTGTTCATGTCTTTGACAGTGGGCAAACTTACAAAATCAGCAAGGAATCAAATACTTATTTCCTTCACTGTATGTAATTACATAAAAATGTACTTTGCTCCTTGTGTTTTGGTTTTTGATGAGCCCTGAGTTCTGGCAAAGGTTGAGTCTATGAATAATATGTTTTTGTGTTTCTTTTGCTCTATGAAACATTTGTAAAAGATCTTAACATATTTATGTGAATGTTACATTACAAGTAAACTTACAACATTACATTGTTGCTTGTTTTTACCTGTGTATCGCAGTGCCATGTTTTGACATCAGTCATTGCAACACAATGAGGGAGATTTATCAAAGCCAATGCAAGAGTAAAGTAGAGCAGTTTCACATAATAGCCAATCAGATTCCAACTCTTATGTCTGTGTGGAAAATTAGAGCAGCAAGTTGATTGGTTACTACGCAACACTGCTCCACTTTTCCATGCATTCGTTTTTATAAATCTCCCTAATGCTTATTTTTTAGCAACTATGTTTTTTCTAGATTTCAAAACATTTTAAAGAGATTCAGAAGTGAAAAAGGGAAAGGAGAAAGCATATAACTTGTATATTCAATGTATATACACTCACAGCACATTATAGCAAAAAAATATAAATAAAAGCACAAATCCGTGTACAATTAGTGGAAGGGGAGAGGAGAGGATGTGGTAAAAAAAAAAAAAAAAGATTAGAGAAGGAAAGAAAACAGCTCACACAGCAAACACGAAGAAAGATATATAGAGTAGAACCAGAAGCTATCAGAGATGAACTCTAGTACAAATTGAGTCCCATAAGGTACAGGTTTCCAGGAATTTGTCCATGGTATTGTGTATGAGAACTGTCAAATATTACATTGAACGGAAGTCTTTGGTACGCATGTATAAATTAGTTATTGAAAGGAGTAGCAGTACATCTTCAAGACAATGCCATAAGACATTTGTCAACAGTTAAAATTTGGAGGAGCAGGCTGGTACCAGATTTGCTTATTTTTTTATGCGGTAAATTCAGAAGATGAATTAGTGGGTCTAGGGTAATATCTTAAATCAATAAATAAAGCCATGGCCATGGCCCAAAAGGGAACAATTAATGGGCAATCTCAGAATATATGGTAAAGGGAACCACCAGGAGTTGCATCTCCAACATACATGTGGGATAGCGGGATTGAATTTATGGCAGAGATCTGGAGTGTCATACCAGTTCATTAATAGTTTGATTTGATACTCCTTGTACAAGGTACAAATGCAGCTTTTAGTCGCCCTAGACCAGATTACACTCTTAAGGTCGTGGGGGAGTTCCCTACCCAACCAATTTTCCTATCTAAGCGTATAAGCGTGTTTACGTGAGGGGAAGCATGCAACACCATTCAATCAAGTGTATATATTTTGAGAGAAGGACTGTAGCGGAGAGCCTTGTAAGCATATACGTACAAAGAGGGTGAGTCGAGGTACCACCGTTGTACCTAGTGAGGTGGAGAAATAGTGGGCTAACTGTTGGTATCCATATATATTTACACATAAGTTCAGCAAAAGGCATATGCCTCCTCGTACTAGGGTCTACTAAGTCTCCAAACGTGATAGAGGCTGACATTGTACCAAGGTCGAGACAGCATAGATGTCATACTATCAGGAAGATGTGGTGTGAACCAAAAGGTGTGAGTGGAGGGTAAACAGTTGAAAGTGCATTCCCCACCGCCGGGTCTGTTCCTGCTTCCCGTCCAGGATGCCCAGGTCTGCTGTCTTCCCCAGCGAAAGATCATCTACCTGTCCCTTTTTGTCCCTGGACTATTTAAGGCACCTCCACAATCCACCTGGTACCTGAGCAACATTGGAACAACCTAGTTGTGTCGTGCAAAGGTTACTGTTTGCATCTGATTCCAGTCAGCTATTGCTGTCTGTTATCAGCCAGTTTCCAGTTATCTGTTATCAGCCTGTATCCAGTTATCCGCTACCACCATGTATCCAGTTATCTGTTATCACCCAGTTTCCAGCTATCCGGTGTCTTCCTGTGTCCAGCTATCTGTAATCAGCCAGTGTCCAGCTATTCCCTACCTGCCTGTCTCCAGCTATGTACAGCTGTCTGCTGTCAGCCTGTATTCAGCCATAAGTCTTAAGAGAGTTCGAGGCTGAACCCCAGGTACTGAATTCCAAATCAGTGTTCTTAGATGTATGGGAGCCAACCAGAGCCTCTCTACCTAAGGCCCCATGCACACGAACGTAAAAACGCCCGTAATCACGGGCCCATAGACTTCTATTGGCCACGGGTACCTCCCCGTATGCTTACGGGAAGGTGCCCGGGCCGTTGAAAAATATAGAACATGTCCTATTTTAGGCCGTATTTACGGCACGGGCAGGCCCATAGAAGTCTATGGGGCTCCCGTAATTACGGGTGACTACGTGTGTGCACCCGTAATTACGGGAGCGTTGCTAGGTGACGTCAGTCTGCTGAAAGAGTTAAACAATCGGCATTAACTCTTTCAGCACCCTGGACAGTGACTTCCAATCACAATATAGATCAACATGTAAAAAAAATAGAAGTTCATACTTACCCAGAACTCCCTGCTTCTTCCTCCAGTCCGGCCTCCCGGGATGACGTTTCAGCCCATGTGACCACTGCAGCCAATCACAGGCCAATCACAGGCTGCAGTGTTCACATGGACTGCCGCGTCATCCAGGGAGGTCGGGCTGGATGTCGAATGAGGGACGCGTCACCAAGACAACGGCCGGGTAAGTATGAATTTGCTTTACTTTTACCTCGGAAAGGGCTGCCCCTTCTCTTTATCCTGCACTGATAGAGAGAAGGGGCTGCCGATTAGTGCAGTGCAATTTTGCAGCGAAAACGTGCCCGTAAATATGGGTGGAATACTGGTTACACAGATTTGGGAATGCGATGGCATTTCAAATTCCATATAAACTTAAGAAAAAAAACCTGTATGGAACAGGCAGGGTCTCAAAAAGATAATTTACGCAAGTATTTACGCAGTATTTACATTTTAATAGCCATTATCAGGCCTAATAAAGATATACAAAGCGGTTGCCACTTAGTTAATAGTGTATGAACCTCTTCAATAAGGGGCGGGATATTCCCCTGAATCAAGGAGGTATGAGAGGGGGTTATATGGACTCTTAAATACTTCAGCGCTTTCTCCCTCCAGGTGTAGTGAAAAGATTATTTCAAGTTAGGCTATGTTCACATCTGCGTCAGGGCTCTGTTCCGACCTTCCGTGGGAGCTTTCCGTCGGAACGGAGACCTGACTGACACAAACTGAAACCAAAGGTTTCCGTTTCCATCACCACTGATTTCAATGGTGACAGATCCGGTGCCAATGATTTCAGTTTGTATCTGTTGTGCAAGGGTTCCGTCGTTTTGACGGAACGTCGGAACGGAACCTTAAGGCAGATGTGAACGAAGCCTTAGACAACATAGATGGCGGAAAAGTATTGAGGAGAGCTTCCATTTTGACTTGGTTTATTTTATATTCCAATATTGTGGCTGTATAGAGCAATAGAAGGATAAAGACTAGGAAGGGAAATCAAATGGACATTCATTTTTAAACAACTTATGCGATTCTAATAGTATACCTAATGTATATTAACTTTCTAATTTACTTATTTTACTTACTGTTGAAATTATTTGTGCATCCATGCAACTGCTGTGTAAAGTTACAGCCACTAGGTGTCTCCCTTCCAGTAATCTGCTGTTCCTCCCCTGTTGTCAAGCAAATCCGTCCCTAGTTACAAAGCAGAATCGATTGGCTGCAGAAGGTAGGGGTGTGACTCTTCACTGCCTGCCAATACAAGTCTATGGACAAGGAGAGGTGTGGGGGAAGCAAGAGCAGAGCGAGAAAGACACAGAGGTGCTTCAGCTGCTGGTAAAATTTCTATGTTACCCCAGTGCTGGATTCTCAGCTACACTGCTCATTACTGCTGTATAATCTCCCCCTTGCTGCTGCTTCTATATATATGATAGATAGAAATAGGAGAGCATGTTTCTCCTCTTCTCTGTGTGCAGTATATAGAATACATGATAGCAGTTACAAAGCAGAATCGATGGGCTGCAGAAGGTGTGGGGGGGGGGTGTCTCTTCACTGCCTGCCAATACAAGTCTATGGAAAAGGAGAGGTGTGTGGGAAGCAAGAGCAGAGTAAGAATGACACAGAGGTGCTTCAGCTACTGGTAAAATTTCTATGTGACCCCAGTGCTGGATTCTCAGCTACACTGCTCATTACTGCTGTATAATCTCCCCCTTGCTGCTGCTTCTATATATTTGATAGATAGAAATAGGAGAGCAGGTTTCTCCTTTTCTCTGTGTACAGTATATAGAAGACATGACAGCAGAGGGGGGCGGAGCTAGCGACGGACATGAATGGACGTGTGCTGCTGAGCTCTGTAACTACCGACAGCTCATTTCTTGCATAAGTTAGCGTGTTACAGCCAGCCATGGTCAAGATCGGCGGCAGTAAGTCCAGAGACGACCAGGATCCCCCCAGAACACTTGGGGCTCAAGGAAACATGGAGAAGTTCGTGAAAAGGGGGCCGTTGGGTGCAGGCGGACATGAGGCCAAGATGGCGCCGTCCTCCTCTCGCTCCCGGGAAGAAGATGTTGCAGGAGCAGCAGATGATAGCAGCGATGCAGGCAGCACTTCGACCGACTTGCCACTCACTAGAGACTTCTTCACAAAGGTACTTAATAAGGCTCTGGAGCCTCTGGTTAGAGATTTGGCAGACATTAAGCAAGATATGAGGCAAGTGGGACAACGGGTAGAGAAGCTGGCGGCAATGCTTGATTTTAACACGGCAGTCACACAATGCTTCTCCTCGTGTCAAAAGCACTTTAATTCAGTATCCCGGGCCCTAGAAGACCAGGAGAATAGGAATCGCAGGAACAATCTGCGTTTTAGAGGTGTGCCAGAATCCATCTCTGCTGATACTCTGATGGAAACTATCAAGGGACTTTGCCGCTCGCTGATCGGCCCTAATACACATGCGGACATTGTTTTGGAGAGGGCTCACAGAGCTTTGCGGCCTAAACCAACTGCCTCAGACCCCCCGCGGGACGTAATATGCCGATTTCTGAACTACACGGATAAGGACGCTGTGCTGACTAAAGCAAGAAACACGGATGCCCTTACTTTACAAGGTTCTGTTATCTCTATATATCAAGATCTGGCATCTAGTACCCTTCAAAAACGGCGTCATCTGAAGCCACTTACTGATCATTTGAGGAATAAGAATATCATGTATCGCTGGACATTCCCGTTTGGTTTATCATTCTTCTATGAAGGTCGTCGCATGCTGGTCTCATCCGTGATGGATCTGGAGTCCGTATATGCGCACTTGGATATAGAGCCACTGGATATAGAAGATTGGGACCCGGTCCTGGATTTGACGTCTCTCCCTGCTACAGCCCACTTGACACCATGGGAAGATGTTCCAGCTCCTAAACGTCAACGTAGCAAGAAGAAATCGGGACGTTTGGGCTCACGTAGATTAGCAGGGGAAAGAGAGGAACTGCCTTGAATAGCGGCGTGGTAACTCACGCTTTATCTCAATATATTCTTTATTTTGACCATGGCGTGGACTGCTATGGCTAGATGAGCTGATTGTGTTGATACATGGTTAACTTACCAGATTCCCCCCGGTGGAAGGTTCTGTGTGAACCGTTATTGTTCTTGTTCTCAGTGGTGGGGTACTGTCCCCCATCTTTGTTATCTTTGTTTTCTATGTTTGGTCTCCCCCTTCCCGTCCTGTCATTGGTACTTTATGTCCCACCCGCGTGCCTTATCTATGGTCCTGTAGTTCTATGGAAAATGTGGGATATATCTCTCGGCTCGCCTTCATATGGTAGCAGAAAGATCACATGTTGGGTATTTGCCTGTCTGATTTGGGGATGCGATAATGTAACCTACCTCTGCACTGTAATATGGCTGCTCTGAAGATAGTGTCTGAAGATAATGTGAAGGGCTGCAACTCCCCCTCAAAGCGATGCCAAATTTTTTCTTTTATGAAGAAAGCAAAATGTGATGTCCTTATGCTGCAAGAAACACATTTTAAGAAGGATCATTATCCAAATCTTTCCTTTTCTCACTTTCCAGTATGGTTTCATTGTGGCAGCAATAGTGGGGCCTCCAGGGGGGTGAGTGTGGGTTTTGGAAAAAATGTACCATTTGTCTGTTTATCTACCACTCTGGATCCAGAGGGCAGATACATTATATTGAAAGGTAAGATAGGCACTCAATTGGTCACTTTTGTAAATTTATATGCTCCTAATGTTGGACAGGTATTGTGGTTGAGTAAGGTACTACTGGTAGTAGATTCCGTGGCAGAAGGTATGACTATTATAGGAGGGGACATCAACTTGGTTATGGATCCTTTAATGGATTCATCCGTTAAGAAATCGGCTTTATCATACAGAGCTCTGAAGAGGGTTAAAACTTCTTTGGAGGATTGTGGCCTGGTTGATGTATGGCGATGTTTTCATCCAACGGAGGTGGATTACTCCTTTTATTCTCATGTGCATAATTCCTATCAAAGATTAGACCACTTTTTTCTGCACAAAACTAACCTTCAATACTGTAGAAACACAAATATAGGTTCCAGAGTGCATTCAGATCACGCACCGGTTTTTCTGTCATTACAGTTAGCTAACACACAAAGTAGATCGTCAAGGTGGAGGCTTAATGACTCGGTATTAGGGCGAGGAGACGTAAAGGAGAATATCAAACGAAAGTTGGAAGAGTATTTTAGACTAAACGCTTTACCAGACACTTCCCCCCAGGTAGTTTGGGATGCTCACAAAGCTGTTGTAAGAGGGCACCTGATCAGCATATGTTCTCATATAAAAAAGGAAAGAGATAGAGATGTAGAGGTACTTCTGTCCCAGATCCAGAAATTGGAAAAAATCCATAAACAGTCCCTGGCTAGCCGACATTTGACTGAACTAAATGACCTTAGATCCCAGCTTAAAAACTTACTTAACGCCTCGTCGGCTAAATACTTTGAGAGGTCCCGACAAAATTTTTACGCTCATGGCAACAAAGCCTCTAAATTCATATCCAAAAGGGTCAAACAACGGCAGGTTAACAATCATGTCCATATGTTAAAGTCACCAGATGGCAGTTTGACTTACTCAGCCCCTAAAATAGCTTCTTTGTTTAGAGACTTTTATCATAATCTTTATAATCTGGAGAAATCACTACCCTCGGAGTGTCTGGCAGAGAGACCTGGGCTCATATCCTCATTTTTAGACTCTCTCTCTCTTCCGGTCATCTCCGAGAGGCAGGGGGCAGTGTTAGCAGAACCATTTACTTTGGCAGAATTGGAGATAGCAGTAAAGCAGTCCCCAGGGGGGAAGTGTCCGGGGCCAGATGGTTTATCTATAGATTATTATAGATCCTTTGGAGAGATTCTCCTCCCTCGCTTACTACGCATTGCAAATCTTACCACTGAAGGAGTACCTCTATCTGTAGATATGTCAAGAGCATATATTTCCCTCATTCCCAAAGAGGGGAAGGACCATACGATCTGTGCTAACTTCAGACCCATCTCACTTTTGAACACGGATCTGAAGCTGATAGCAAAGATGCTGTCATCTCGTTTAAAACAGATCCTCCCAGACATTATTTCACCAGATCAGGTCGGATTTGTAATGCAGAGAGAGGGAAAGGACAACTCTACGAGAGTACTACACTTATTACATCACGCACAAAAAAATAGGGTTCCAACAGTCCTTCTCAGCACGGATGCGGAGAAGGCCTTTGATAGGGTTAGCTGGAATTTTATGAGACAGACTATGCGGGCATTCCACCTCCCTACCCCATTCATTAATGCGGTCTTTTCAATGTATGCATCCCCCTCGGCGGTTATTACTGTGAACGGGGCCCTGTCCTCCCCTTTTGAAATTAGCAATGGCACCCGGCAGGGGTGTCCTCTTTCCCACCTGCTGTTTGTCATGGTGATGGAGACTTTGATGCAGTCTATACGTTTAAAGTCAGATATAGCGGGTATGTGGGTAGGGGGGGGTGGAACACAAAGTAGCAGCCTACGCAGATGATCTACTACTGATTGTCACGAACCCTATCATTGCACTCCCAAAAGTAAAAGAAGTACTGGACTCCTTTGGATACGTTTCCAATTTCTTGATTAATGCGAGTAAATCAAAAGCGATGGGGATAGCGGTGTCGCCGGAGTGTAGAGAAAAATTGAGGGTCAATTCGGCCTTTGACTGGTCGTCACCCCATATATCCTATCTAGGGATAAAGATGTGTGCAAATTGTGATGAGCTGTTCTCCTTGAACTTCTTACCGCTCCTGTCCTCTTTACCAGACTTGTTACAACGATTAGATTTGCCTTATCTGTCGTGGTTTGGTAGAAAGAACATTGTCATGTCCTATGTCCTGCCTAAGCTTACTTATCTGATGCAGACATTGCCAGTAGCTATTCCTCGGCTATATTTCTCTCGTATAATCAGATTATTTGCTAAGTTTATCTGGAAGGGGAAAAGGGCACGTATTGCGAGAGCCATTCTGACTCGGCAAAAAAGATCAGGGGGTATTGGTTTTCCAGACCCAGAACAATATTATAGAGCAATACATTTAGCTAGGGTGTTAGATTGGGTGCGAGCACCTGGACATAAATTATGGGTGTCATTGGAAAACGCACTCTCCCCGTCACCGCTCAGGACTCTAATATTTATGGAACCTTCTCTGCTTTCGGATAACGGCCCCTCGAATCCCTTTACACGGGCAACACTTTCAGTCTGGAAAGGGTTTGTAGCTAGCTTAGGGGGAATACAGCTGCCATCTCCTCTGATAGAGGTAAGAGATATTATAGGGGCAGCCACAAAAGCAGTAAGGGATAGTGCCCCGTTACATGTCAGTAGCTCTCAGATGCCGCTGGCTCAACTATTAGATTACGAGGGTTGTCTAATTCCCCATTCTGCTCTACTGTCTAAATTATCGATTAACGAGGGAAATTTTTTACTTCTTGCATATGTAAAGTCTATTACTCTGTTATGCTGTAGGTCCACCTCGTTTCACAGAGAAGCTAATTGGTTTGAAACACTATGTTCCCAGAACCGCATGCCAGTTAAGAGTATCTCTCAGATTTATAGAAGGATTTCTGTCCCTCTTGCAACTAGACCTCCATACTATATAGGATTGTGGGAAAGAGATTTGGGAAGGAAATTTACTGAGGCCGAAATATCCCGGATATTGATTGCCCCACACAAAGTGTCCATATGCATTAAGATTCAGGAGAACAGTTATAAAATACTATCCCGTTGGTACAGGACACCAGATAAGACCTGCATGTATAGCTCCACGCATCCAGATACGTGCTGGCGTTGCAAGAGGGACAGAGGCACTTTTTATCATGTGTGGTGGGAATGTGCCCCGCTGAAAGAATGGTGGGAAAAATTTTTCTCAATATGTAATTCCGTGTGTAAGGGAACAATTCCGGTATCACCGGAAATTGCGTTACTTTCTATTGCAGATTCTTCAGTCCCGGTAGCCCCATCTGCTTTATTCAAATTGCTGATAGTGGCGGCTCGGCTATTAATACCCCTACATTGGCTAAAGGATACAGTTCCATCCTTGGATCATTGGATTGCGAGGGTAGATCAGATCTATAGGTTTGAGGAGTTATCTCATTGGAACTCGCAGTCGAGAGATAAATTTCTCAAGATATGGCATCCATGGATAAAGTACCGTAAATTTGGGTGACGGGATTTATTGTGAATTAAGAGGTTAAAGTTATACCTTCGTATGTGGACTGTAATGCTTGTCACGGATGTACCAATGTTATTCCTCCTTTTTTCCCCTCCCTTGGGTCTTTACCCGGTTCAATATCCTCTTCCCTGTTCCCCCCCCCCCTTTTATGGTCTGTAAAGTACTTATAATTTGGCATGGGATGTAATGCTTACCTGTTAAGACATATATCCTCTGTATTGTTGGAAAATTCAATAAAAAGTTTAAATATAAAAAAAAAAAAGAAGACATGACAGCAGTTATTCTCCGCCCACTAGCTTCGAAACAACTGAGAATTAGAGATAGAGCCTGCAGAGGAGAAAAATGTTAAATAATGCAGAATACAAGCCTTCTAATGGCCATAAATAAAGTTATTCCCCATGTACACACATATAGTTAGGTACGCTTTAAGGGATTAGTTAAAGTCAGCAAAACATTGTCTGCAAAGATACTTTGAACCACATATCACTAATGGAGATCCCTTGGATAACAGGGTTAGCTGTAATCTGAGCAGCTAAGGGCTTAATGTTCAGCAATTAATGAAGAGCCAAAGGAGGGCAACTCTGATGAGTTCTGATGGGGAAGGTGGAAAGTGGGCATGGGATAACCTCACCGATGCTGCTGGGGAAGAGTAAATGCCACGGAGGGCCTGAAGATAAAAGGAACTTTTTGTAATGTTGTTAACAGCCTCTCAAACATAACCTATCTGATCCTTGTGGACCAGCTGGGGAAGCCAACTGTTTAAATGAATAGCAAGCAATTTAGTGAAAATTGTCAGATCAGAGTTTAATAAAGCTATTGGACAGAAGCTAGAACACTCCAGGGGGGGCCTTCCCAGACTTAGGGATAACCATAATATATGAACAGAACATAGTATCCGAAAGGCAAATGAAATGTAATATCCCCGAAAAAACGCTCTGTGGGCTTCCAAAAGGATGAAAGTAGAAGAACTGTGGGGGCTTTCCTGCAAAATACTGTAGTATAGTAAGGTTTGGCATACATCACGTGTGAGAGAGTTTGTCAAGAGAGACTCATTAAGGCACCATCGAATAGAGCGAGGGGTGAGAGGAATAGTTGAGTTCCACGTTTTCCTGGGCATGGCCAGACCATGAATTAATTCCTATTGTCGCTGAGTCTAAAGTTCTCAGGATAGGTATATTTCCCAAAAAATCTAGCTGCATGTTGGTTTAATGCATATGTGAGTAAAAAGTGTGGTGGCAGGCAGAAGGGTTGTCAACATGCCAGAGGTCATATAGAGCATGTGTGTGAAAAAGTTTGTGGAAAGCTTGAGAAAAGGGCAAGATGGCTAAAGGTGTGGGGCCATCAATATGGTAAATAGTTTCAGGGAAAAAAAACATATTAAAGTCTTCATCTAAGGGAAGTGGAGCAGCTTGCAAGGCAGAGAGCCATGACACAGTTGAGGAAAGAAACAGAAGCTGGTTAGCACTGGGGGCATATATCGTGCAGAGAACAATAGGGTAGCCAGAAAGGTTTCCTTGTAAAATAAGAAAGCATCCCTCAAAATTAGGCACCTGTAGCGGACAAGAGCAAGCTATCATGATAGCCACTCCATGAGTTTCGTTAGGTGCAGTAGCCATAAAGGGCAAAGGTTACCATTGTTTAGAAGAATTAAAAGACCCTGAGGTGGTCAGGTGTGTCTCTTGCAGGAAAGCTATATCTGCATGAGATTTACATAACTCCTGTAGTGTCAGGTATCTCTTAAAGGGAATGTGTTGCCAGAAAAACAAGTTTTTTTTAAAAAAATTAAACATTTAGTGTGTGGGTGATTAAACATTGTTCAAATTTTTTTTATTTTTTTGCACGAGTCCATGTAATATTATAAATTATTTCTAATTTATAATACTACCCATTTTTGGTCACTAGATGGAGCTGTTCCCAAAATTGCAGCATTGCAACATTGGGTTAAAAGCCCTCGCTCTAGTGAGCTCTCAGCATCCCCCCCTCCTTTATCCTGGCTAGTGCCGGGATAAACGAGGGGTTTGAAAGGTTTAACCTCCTACACTGTGGGTCGCCATTTTTTGAGGTAACCCACAGTGTAGTAGGTTTACATACAGTAGTAAACACACACAAACACTAACATACATTGAAATCTCTTACCTGCTCCTGCCGCCGCGGCTCCCTCCGGCCCGTCCGCTCCCTTTGCTGCCGCTGTTCCATGTGCACAAGTCCGGAAGCCGCGACCGGAAGTAGTAATATTACTGTCCGGCCGCGACTTCCGGTCCACAGGAAAATGGCGCCGGACGGCGCCAATTTCGAATAGGACTGTGTGGGAGCGGCGCATGCGCAGTTCCCACACAGACGCCGTACACGGCAGTCAATGGGACGGGAGCCGTTCGCAGTCCCTATGGGACTGTGGCTGCCGTGTTCCATGTCTGTGTGTGTCGTTAATCGACACACACAGAAATGGAACAAAAAATGGCAGCCCCCATAGGGAAGAAAAAGTGTAAAAAATAAGAAACAGTAAAACACAAACACACAAATGAAAATAAACGTTTTTATTAAAGCACTAACATCTTTAACATATAAAAAAATTATTTGTGATGACACTGTTCCTTTAACATCCACATTTAACCCCTCTGCGTTGAGAAAAAAACGAACCTAACAATTAGGAGGTATGCAAAGAGTTATGATTACAGGGCCCGTTTCTAAGCCATGTAGAGTTCTAGTGACCGGTCCAGGGTATTCAAGCAGGCTACTTCTCCATGTCCTAGAAGGTATAGACCCTGCAAAAATGGAACAGATGAGTAAAAATAAAAATAAATAATAACAGAAACATTAGCATAATAAAACTAGAATGCCAAGAAAACCTGTAGGATAGAATTATAAGTAGAGTATGTGCCATGGTACACTATATGGACAAAAGTATTGGGATACCTACACATTACACCTACAAGAGCTTTTATGACATTCCATTCGAAGCATTAATATGGAGTCCGTCCCCCTTTTGCAGCTAAAACACCTTCCAGTCTTCTGGGAAGGCTTTCTACAAGAGTGTGTCCTTGGAAATTTTTGCCCATTCATCCAGAACAGCATTTGTGAGGTCAGACACTGATGTTGGACAAGAGCGCTTGCAATCTCTGTTGTAGTTAATCCCAAAGGTGTTCGATGGGGTTAAGGTCAGTCAAGTTCTTCCACACCAAACTATGCCTTAATGGACCTTGCTTTCTGCAATGCAGTCATGCTGGAATAGAAAGGGCCTTCCCCAAACTGCTCCCACAAAGTTGGAAACATACAATTGTCCAAAATGTCTTGGTATGTTGAAGCATTAGGACTTCCTTTCAATGGAACTAAGGGGCATATGCCAACACATTGAAAAACAACCTGTCAACATTATCCCTCCTCCACCAAATTTCAAAATAGGCCCAATGCTGTCAGGCAGGTAACGTTCTCCTGGCATTTTTGCGGTTGTTAATGCCAGAGGAAATTTGGATCTCTGCAGTTATTGAGCCAGCAGAACGTTGGTGACTTTTATGCAATATGTGCCTCAGCAATCGCCCACCCCGCTTTGTAATTTTACATGGTCTGCCACTTTGTGGCTGAGATGCCGTGGTTCCTAAACGCTTCCACTTTGCAATAATGCCACTTACAGTTCATCATGGAATATCTAGGATTGATAGAAATTTTACAAACTGGCTTGTTGCAATGGTGACATCTTTTTACAGTACCATACTCAAATTAGGTGAGCTCTTTAGAACAACCCATTTCTTCACAAATGTTTGCAAAGGCAAACTGCATGACTAGGTTCTAGATTTTATACATTTGTGGCATTAGAACTAAAGGAAACACCTGAATTTAATGATTAAGGGTGTGTCCATATAGTGTACTGTATATCAGCCAACACAAGAGGGTCTCTCTCGTAAGGGGTGAAAATGAGCTGAAAAAAAACTGCACCTTCAGAAGAAGGGTGAGTAGGGTAAGACAACCTGTAGGGAGGATCGTGATGGTTGTCATAGGGAGGGGAAGTCTATGAGGAGAACTAAAATTGGGCTACAAAAAGTACATATCAAGTTATTCTTTAAAAGGACTAAGCTAATGATTAAACCTATGGGGAATAAGGACAACCGTCTAGGAGAAATCAGCTTGTACTAGCTCCAAAAAGAAAAACTGGTGCTGTGTAAATACTAAATACCTCCTACTAAATGACAGAAACATTAGTCAATGAGATAAGGTACATATAAAAAAAATGGAAAGTGGAAGTGCTACAATCAATATAAGTCACATAAGTATACTAGGACTGGAGTTAAGTATAAAGTGCAAAATGCATTCTATAAGCCAATAAAATACCTCGATACAGGAAAAGTGGAACATACAGACCAAAGGTTGACACACCCCGACACGCGATTCGCCCTGTTTCTTCTGGGGGTCTCCTGTATTTATGAATTTTATTGGCTTATTGCATGCATTATGCACTTTATACTTAACTCCAGTCCTAGTATACTTATGCGGCTTATATTGATTGTAGCACTTGCACTTTCCAATTTTTTTTTATATGTAGTGTATCTGAATGATTATAGACTTTGGGGTTAATCTTTTATCGTGGATATGCTTACATGTTCATATAATTTTATCTATTTATATGTAACAAAAAAGTTTTTCATTGAACTTATAATTATTTTGTGAGTGTTGCTGTCATTTAGGAGGAGGTATCTATGGGGAATTAGGGTAGCAATTAGGGTAACAAGACAAGGTATCAGGTAATGCACATCAATAATACTAAGCACAAAGGCCATGCTAAAGGTCAGACCACATCATGGCGGTGGTGTATTTTCTCCATTCAGTGCACCATGCTGAACTTTCCGAGGTTGGACCCGCTGGAAGAGGAAGGCAATGGAGGTGACTTAGGGTGCAAATCCCAATTTGGTCGTGCAGGACGGTCAAGGTGGAAGGTAGAGAAAAATTCTTGAAGATCTTCCTCGGAAAGAAGTACGGTTAATCTTCCATCTTTTTTGAACAGTTAGGCTGAAAGGAAAGCCCCACCTGTAGAGGACAGCGTGTTTCCGGCGGAAAGTTGATAATGGGCGTAGTGTCCTACATTGCTTGAGAGTAAACCAGGAAAGATCTTGGTATAGTTGGACCCGAGATCCATGGTAATCAATTTGAATAAGAGGACGAGCCTTTGCATGATTTCCTCCATTAGGAGATAGTCCGTGAGGCATCAATTTATATATCTGGGACAACTCTCCAATGTATTGGAGAACAGAGCCCTATGAGCTGCATCCATTTTAACCACGTGCGGGGGGTGAAGTTTGGAGCGTGCTCACGCGCTCCATATGCTGTGGAAGTTAGCTGTTTTTTACAGCCAACACCCGGGACTAACAGCCCGGAGCAGCGATTGCGCTCTTCCTGGCTGTTTAACGCCTCAAATGCTGCAGTCAATCACGACCGCACCATCTGAGGCGTTGAAAAGAGGGGGCGGCCCCCTCCTACAGCTCATCGCCCCCCCCGCAATCGGGGGGGGGGGTGACGATAGTTGTTATGGCAGCCCAGGGGCCTAATGAAGGCCCCCAGGGCTGCCTTCACTCTGCCTCGGTTAAACCCCAGGGCTTAACAGATGCCTGTAAAAATTACAATATACTGCAATACATTAGTATTGCAGTATATTGTACCAGCGATCTAACGATCGGTGTTTCAAGTCCCCTAGGGGGGCTAATAAAATGTGTAAAAATAAGTGAAATAAAGTTTTTAGTGGTGCAAAGAAGAAAAAAATAATTAAAAGTTAAAAAAAAAAACCTTTTCCCATTTTTCCTCTAAAGTAATGAATAAAATAAAAAAGTAAACAAAAATGGTATTGCTGTGTCCGTAAAAGTCTGAACTATTACAATATAGCATTATTTAACGCGCACGGTGAACACCGTAAAAAATAAAAATTGTAAACCGCCAAAATTGCATTATATTGGTCACCTTAGCTCCCAAAATTTTTTTAATAAAAAGTGATCAAAAAGTCATATGTACCAACGAATGGTGCCAATAAAAACTACAGCTTGTCCTGCAAAACATAAGCCCTCACACCGCTCAATGCACGGAAACATAAAAAAGTTATAGCTCTCAGAATGTGGTGAAACAAAACAATTTTATTTAACAAAAAGTTTTTAGTTTTTTTAAAGTAGTAAAATATTTAAAAATCTATATAGATTTCATATCAACATAATCATATTGAGCCACAGAATAAAGTTAAGTTGTTGTTTTTACCACACGGTGAAAGACGTAAAAACGGAACCCAAAAAATAATGGAGGAATTGCAGTTTTTTCCAATTTCAGCCCGCAAATTTTTTTTAGTTCAGCTTCTGAGTACATTATATGATACTTTAAATGCTACCAATAGAAACTACAACTCCTCCCGCAAAATATAAGTCCTCACACCGCTCTATTGACGGAAAAATAAAGACGTTATGGCTCTTGGAAGGCGGGAAGTGAAAAACGAAAATCAAAAATCAAAAAATGGCTCGGACCTTAAGGGGTTAATAGGCTGGGCCAACTGACGACCTAAGACAGAATTGTAGATTGTTTGGAATATCGCAGTCACATCTTTCTCACCTTGAAATTTGGGGACCCCCTCTTCTAATGCTAATATTATGCCTGCGCCCCCTTTTGTACAGGACCTCTATATAGCGTTGTAGATCCAAGATCATGGTAGTTTGAGAGCAAGCCTAATATTGCCGTTGGTGTATTGTGGTCCTAGCCACATTATCAGTTCTACAGGTCTCCTTAACTAAAGGAATAAGTGAACAAAAGTACTGTTTAGTAACTATGTTGCACATCAGACCACAATTCAGTAGGTGGAGGAACAGGGATGAGACAACCTAACCAAAAACCTCACACCAACTGAATGGCATGTAATGGGGTCCCCTATAACAGTTAAACCTAAAAACGAACCAATTGGGACATATCCCTGAAATAAATATTGTACTCAATATGAAAAGTACAAAAAAATATCTTTATTAAATATAATGACAAAATAACACAATGATAGGAAAAAGAGGAATGATACAACATATACGGAGACATAAACAGCAGGGTCAGATGTACAAGACCATGACCGACAGAATCAACCGTCCACTAATGACCTAAAACACGCTCAGATGATAATAAGTAACACACAAGCCCAGGGGTGTATAATGTGACATATGGCACAATATTGCTGGCAAAAAATTCCCGTGTACAGAGATAATAACCTATACACAGACAAAACCTACACAGTATATGATAACATATAGAAAAAGCAATGTGCATGTGGCAATCTACATGTAATAATGCATCAAGGCCAGTACGATAAGTAAAGGGAACATCTGAATAGGTATGCATCCAATGGGACGTACAATGCTGGCACAAGAAATAATGCAGATACCAATGTATATCAGAAGGTGTAATAGGACGTGCAGTGCTAGCACAGAAAGCAATGTATATCAGAAGGTGTAGCAGCTCAGATAGTAAAAAAAAAGAAAAAAACTGCCATAGCAAGACCGAATGAACACATACCCTGAGACATGTTGAGGAGCGTGAGGGGTCAGAAGAGCTGGATGGGTGAACAGACGCCTCGACGCGCGTTTCGCCCGATAGACCGGCTTCGTCAGGAGGCTAGTTTAATATGATGCTCAGGGGGTTTATAAATGAGTAAAACAAGGTTGAAATCACCTGTGATGAGTGCAAATCGGCGCTCGGCACCCACGCCCAGTGACGCCCACAACACGGGACGCGCCGCGCGTCAGATGCATGGCGAAACCCCTGGGCTTGTGTGTTACTTATTATCATCTGAGCGTGTTTTAGGTACATCTGACCCTGCTGTTTATGTCTCCGTATATGTTGTATCATACCTCTTTTTCCTATCATTGTGTTATTTTGTCATTATATTTAATAAAGATATTTTTTTGTACTTTTCATATTGAGTACAATATTTCTTTCAGGGATATGTCCCAATTGGTTCGTTTTTAGGTTTAAAAGGAGGAACAGGGATGGCCAGAGTCTTAGGTTGAAACCGACTAGCGCCGCACCTGGATTTTCAGGGCACAGTATATGGGGTACATAAGTATACTCCATTACAGTCAAACTGTCTCGGTAAAACTGTCTCGCGGGAAAAAGAAGGGACATGCCCTATGTTCGGGCGTTTACGCCTCTGACCTCCCTTTGACATCAATGGGAGGTGGAAAAAATCGTGTTTCTCTGCATTTTACACCTGCGGCGCTCAATGGCCGTGAGCGAAAAATGCCACGAAAATCGGCGTGCAGGGAGAGGAAAATCTGCCTCAAACTTCCAAACTGAATTTTGAGGCAGAAATTCCGCCTGCAAAAAACTCTGAGTGAACATAGCCTTAACTTTGCTGTATATGCAACATCCTTTTCTGTTTTGGCAATATGAATCCGCGGGAGACTTCTTTTAAGTGTAATGAAAAGCTGCGCTTATTCCACTCCTTTATACACAATCTATTGAATCATGTAACATTTTCTTATTGGCGTGTATGTTTTGTATGCTCTATAACTTTACAATTAAATTCCAAAAAGAGTCTTCCAAGAAGAATATTTTACTTTCCATTAACAAGACATAACCATTTCTTACATACTTGATTTAGCAGCAGTTTCAATTTATACTTCAGCAGTGAGTGTTAGGCATTTATAATGAAATGCTTGGGAATTATTGTTAACATAATTGCATATTCTCTGTTTCATGAAGTAATTAACTGATGGTTTGCTTTCTACTTTGTGAACACCAAAGATCATTATTATTACTTGGGTTCATGAATAGTCTGATTCTTTTCCATTGAACTCTAATTTGTATTTATTGCTTCATCTGGTTACTTTGTTGTGTTTGTTTAGTACTGGTCTGATATTTTTATTGTATAAAAAACAAATATCTAGAACATATTGCATTCTGCAGTCTCTTTTTCATTAAAAAAAAAAAAAATCATTATTTTTGTTAAACAATAAATTTAGAAAATTTAATATTTTGAATGCAACTGAAAGCTCTTCCTTCTTAGTCTCCCAATGATACAGATGCGTATTTCGTTCAAGAAACCTCTGCATTTCTTATAATCACACCACTTGTAAGATGGTCAGTTTTTGATGTTTCGCCATGGACCCTTCCATGGGACCCCATTCAAGGATAGCTCAGTGATGGATGCAGACACAGTACAGTTTAAAGAAACAAGGCTTTACTGCAGATGGGGCACAAAGCGTAATAGTTACAGGCAGTGATACTTAGCATAGTAGTTACAGGCTAGGCACACAACTTAGCGGTTGCAGTCTCTAAGAGACACTTAGCTTGGCAGTTGAAACTCTGATGGGCACTCATCTTGGGAGCTAGTTTGTTTGTTTATCTCTGCATAGCTTTTCACCTCATGTGTCTAGTTGATTTGATTAATAGCTGAACGAGCTTAATTAGGCCTAGATCTGAGCATCTACTCCCCTATAAATTTAGATGTAGCATATGGGGAAGGCACTCGTGCAGGGGGGCACGACGGCAGAAGTCATCTCTGTCTAAGTGTCATACTGTCAAAGTGTCCTGGCAGTTATACATGGCAGTTGCACAGGGTCAGTGACAGGTAAGCTGCATTACCAAACCAGACAAACTAGCCCACGCTCTCAATATTAGATTTCTAACTATCTGTAAACAAACATGTTTGCTACCGCTCTCATCATTATAGCTGCTCTTGGTTTTCAATCCTATCGCCCATTTAAGACTTGCCCAAACACAGTCCGCATCAGTCCTTCTATCCTGGCCTCACCCATGTACAGCTCCCATTCACTATTCACTTTCCTCAGTCAACTTAACCCATCTCATCCCACTGCCCAACATAAAAAACGCTCTCATAAATCACAGAACCATCTGCTGTCACTCTCCATTCTCCTGCTATTAGCTGCAGGGGACATCTCTCCCAACCCTGGGCCTCCCTTTTCTTCTGCCAAGCTCAACCACTTACCTGCCACACATAGAAACCCTGCAAATCTTCTTACCATTCCTTGTACGTCTTCTCCTGTCTCTTTTAACTGTGCTCTCTGGAACTCTCGGTCCGTGTGCAACAAACTCACCTTTATTCATGACTTATTCCTTTCTAACTCTCTCAACCTTCTGGCTCTTACAGAAACATGGCTACACCTGTCTGACACTGCTTCCCCTGCTGCTCTATCTTATGGTGGTCTCCAGTTCTCTCATGCCCCCAGACCTGAGAACAGGCAGGGTGGAGGAGTAGGTATACTTCTTTCCCCACACTGCACTTTCCAGGTCATTCCCCCGGTCCCCTCACTCACATTTCCCTCTTTTGAAGTCCACACCCTCAGACTCTTTCACCCTTTTCCCCTCCGAGTGGCAGTTGTCTACCGCCCACCGGGCTCACCCCGCCAATTCCTGGACCATTTTGCTGCCTGGCTTCCACAATTTCTATCCTCTGAAACACCCACTCTCATCATGGGTGACTTCAACATCCCCATTGATAACCCAATCTCCTCATCTGCCTCCCAGTTTCTATCTTTAACCTCGTCCCTCGGTCTGTCACAACTTACTAACTCTCCTACACATGAAGACGGGCATTCACTTGACCTGGTCTTCTTCCGGCTCTGCTCAGTTTCTGACTTTATTAACTCTCCTCTCCCGCTTTCTGACCACAATCTTCTCTGCTTTACTATCAAATATTCTCTGCCTCCTCAGGTCATCCCTACGTATCAGACATACAGAAATCTACATGCCATTAACACTGTGAAATTCATAGACAGTCTACAGTCCTCATTGTCCCCTATCTCTTCCCTCTCCTGTCCCAATCTGGCTGCCAAACTTTATAACAACACTCTCAAAAATGCATTGGATGAAGCAGCCCCCACTACACTCCGAACCACCCGACAAAGACGACGACAACCCTGGCACACGCCTCAATCCCGCTTTCTTCAGCGGTGCTTGAGATGTGCCGAACGACTGTGGAGAAAATCGCGTTTGGATGCAGATTTCCTCCATTACAAATTTATGCTCAAAACTTACAACTCTGCCCTTCACCGCGCCAAACAAGTCTACTTCACTTCTCTCATCTCCACACTATCTAATAATCCAAAACGCCTCTTTGATACTTTTCACTCCCTCCTTAGTCCTAAAGTGCAGACACCAATCACAGATCTCAGTGCTGAAGACCTGGCCAATTATTTTAAAGTTAAAATTGACAACATCCGGCATGATATTCTCTCCCAGTCCCCTAGTAACATCGATCCCCTTCCCCCCCACACTCCCTCTTCTTCACTCTCAGCATTTGACCCAATAACTGAAGATCCCCTTCCCCCCCACACTCCCTCTTCTTCACTCTCAGCATTTGACCCAATAACTGAAGAAGAAGTCTCGAGGCTCCTCTCTTCTTCTCGTCCTACTACCTGCCCTAGTGATCCTGTCCCCTCACACCTCCTCCAGTCCCTCTCCCCAGCTGTCACTAGTCACCTCACTAAAATATTTAACCTCTCTCTTTCCTCTGGTATCTTTCCCTCCGCTTTTAAACATGCCATTATAAACCCATTATTGAAAAAACCAACACTTGACCCATCCAGCGCTACCAACTACCGACCAGTCTCTAATCTGCCCTTCATCTCCAAACTCCTGGAACGCTTGGTCTACTCTCGCCTTATCCGCTATCTCTCTGCTAACTCCATTCTTGACCCCTTACAATCTGGTTTCCGCACTCTACACTCCACAGAAACTGCCCTTACTAAAGTCTCAAATGATCTCTTGGCGGCTAAATCGGACGGTAAATCCTCTCTCCTGATTCTTTTGGATCTCTCTGCAGCCTTTGACACTGTAGACCACAAACTCCTACTTAACATGCTCCACTCTATTGGCCTCAAGGACGCGGCTCTCTCTTGGTTTTCCTCCTACCTCTCTGACCGCTCATTCAGTGTGTCATTTGCTGGTTCCACTTCTTCTCCTCTTCCCCTTGATATCGGGGTTCCTCAGGGATCAGTCCTAGGTCCACTCCTCTTTTCTCTCTACACAGCTCCTATTGGACAAACCATCAGCAGATTTGGCTTCCAGTACCATCTCTACGCTGATGACACCCAATTATATACCTCTTCCCGTGACATCACCCCTGCTCTAATACAGAACACCAGTGATTGTCTGTCCGCTGTCTCTAACATCATGTCCTCTCTCTATCTGAAACTGAATCTTTCTAAAACTGAGCTCCTTGTGTTCCAACCATCTACTAACCTCCCTAAACCTGATGTCTCTATCTCTGTGTGTGGCACTATCATAACTCCTAAGCAGCACGCCCGCTGTCTCGGGGTTATTTTTGACTCAGATCTTTCCTTTACTCCTCACATACAATCACTTTCACGCTCCTGTCATTTTCACCTAAAAAACATCTCCAGAATCCGCTCTTTTCTTACGGAGGAAACTGCCAAAACTCTCATTGTTGCTCTGATTCACTCTCGTCTTGACTACTGTAACTCATTACTAGTCGGTCTTCCCCTCACTAAACTCTCCCCTCTCCAATCTATCCTCAATGCAGCAGCCAGGCTCATCTTTATGACCAACCGCTACACCAACGCCTCTAATCTGTGCCAGTCACTGCACTGGTTGCCCATCCCCTTCCGAATAAAATTCAAACTTATTACTCTCACCCACAAAGCTCTCCACAGTGCTGCACCTCCTTACATCTCCTCCCTCATCTCTGTCTACCACCCTACTCGGGCTCTACGTTCTGCCAACGACCTTAGATTAAAATCCTCCATAATCCGAACCTCCCACTACCGTCTCCAGGATTTCTCTCGTGCTGCACCCGTCCTCTGGAATGTGCTACCCCAGACAATCAGATTAATTCCCAATATCCACAGTTTTAAACGTGCCCTGAAAACACATCTATTTAGACAGGCCTATAAAATTCCCTAATCTGACTCCTTTTCATGGCCCTCCATTTAGATTAGTCATCAGAATAAGATTCCCTCACACTCCTTCTCTTCATGTCCGTCATACACGGATAGTGGCTGGTGACCGGCTCATGCAGCTTTATGATACCACCGCATGTGTATAAAAATGGCCGGACCATTGTACAGAACAAACACTATTACACTTTGTGTCTCCCTTATGTCCTCATAGATTGTAAGCTCTTGCGAGCAGGGTCCTCACTCCCCAGGTTTGAATTGTAAATTAACTTTGTCACTATGTAATGTCTGATATTGTTTTCATGTTCCCTCTACATTGTAAAGTGCTGCGTAATATGTTGGCGCTATATAAATAAAGATTATTATATTATTATTATTAGTCTTTGGTCACTTTCTCTGGCAGGATGATTAGGCCTTTACCTGTCCTATATACAGAATTATGCTGGAAGTGGTCCAAAACCATTCACAGAACACAAAGAGTCTGTCTTTGCAGCGGCGAATCTGGCACAACCCAATCCTCTAACCAACCTCCTCGGGTTCTCTACCATACTGCACCTCACAGGATCTCTGTCCCCACTCCTTACTGTGACTCTCTCTGGTAACTTAGTGAAACTTCTCATCATGAGGCACACTAAAACTTCTCTTAAATAGTCTCTCTAGTAGAGAGCCTGTGTGTCGCCCTGCTATGGACCTCCCCAGCTCTGTGAGCCCGCCTGAAATAATGTAAACATCACAACATACGTAATGGCATAACATCTGTAAACAAAAAGCAGGTTAAACATAACACAGGACATGCCATAACAGTTTAGTTGACTTCATTGGGGATATCCATAGCTCATGCGCACGACACCAGGGGACAGTTCAAGTTGACTTCTTTGTAAGTCATGCGGGTCAATGTCAAGTCCAGTTTAGGCAAAGCACCTCCTTAAACACTGCTTTCAGATTATATCCATTGTGTCCAGGGCCACCATCAGAGCAGTAAATATGGTACTCCAGTCAGGGGCCCATGCTAAACAGGGGCGACCGCATAGCTATAGGGGTTACAGCGTAGCCACATGGTAGGCTTAGATACATGGCCCATGTGTGATCCTGTCTGATGGACCCTCTATTTAAGCCTACCACAGATTAGGCTTAGATACAGGGTCCCAGCATACAGTAATCTTATACTGTATAAGATTGGCGCACAAGTTTCAGGACAAACACCTCTGGACTCACAGGCACAGCGGCTATTAGGTGAGACTACTAACTCACTTTGTAGGACCTAGTGACAGGTGCTCTTTAAATGCACTCATAAATTGAAGCATGTTACGGGATCTGTCAACAGTAACTTGCAAATGATTTTCACATAGCATCATTTTTTTCTTCATTACGTAAAAGTAAAAAACAGACCTAAAGTAAATGAACACAGAAAAAAAAGACAATAAACATAAAGAAATATTACATGTTCTGTCTTTAGTTGGATACCCATGTGAGTGTACCTTATATTACTAATAATTTCCGATATTGCCATGCAAATTGAAGCCTTTTGTTCCGATGCACCTTTGTTAGCATAGGAGCAGTAACCATCCGTCTGCTTCGGAGCCGCATACGCTGTAGGCTTCGCTAAACTGTGGTTTTAGACACACATCTGGTAGACCCCTGGTTGATTTTCACAGTGAGCTGCTCCACTGTAGCATGTTGTTCGGCCCTCGTGCACCTTCGTAGCCAACGTTTACTTCTCACATCTATGGCACGTGGTGCTCCGCAGTTTCCTCGTCGGTTATTCCCAATGGTGCCATTTATCCACTCATGATACACAAACTGCGCTGTTTGAGAAATATTGCCACCCTTGGCCTGAAAGCCAATAATCATCCCTTTTTGCAACTCTGATAAATCGCCCCTTTTACCCATGGCAACAACAAGTGATATGTGTTTAGACAGCCTATCGCACACCTTATATACCCATCAAGCCAGCCCAAGACACATCACTTCCATCATTGGATAAGCGCTGCCGACGTCGAAAGCAGGAGTTGGTCACAATAATGTAACTCGACTGTGTAAATAAAGTTTAGTATTGACAATTATTGATGACTGCCATTTTAAAAACATTCATTTTGGCACATGATTTGTATCGTAAATATAATAGATTATAAAATCAATTCTTAAAATTCTCAGCCAGTTGGGCAGATTCATATCTTGAGAATCAATTTACATAATAAAATTGCACCACCATGACCAAGATTTCAATTCAATCAGGCTGAAATGCTTGCTGGGCAATCAATGAAGAGAAGAAGTTATAAAAATTAATGAATCTGTAGTCATTGTGAAAACATTCATTATGGTAATAAGATGTTAATTATTTCGAGTTGGATTATTTTTTAATTATGAGCCCTATTTAAATTTGTGTTCTGTATGTGCACTGTGCTTGAACAGAATTCACAGCCAATGTCTAGAGTGGCAAAAAAATATAAAATTTAAATGCAAGTTTTCTCTCAAGTTCTTTTATTCATAAAATAAATCTATCATCAGAAAATTACTTTTTGTTTCAATTAACTTTTTACGTTAAACATATTGGCCCACATTTACAAGTGATGTCTAATAGTTAATTTATCATAGTGGTGCTTGCTGTATGATAATTTTGGCGCATTTTCATGACCTGTTAGACACTTTTCTCTTCCTTATACCACCTTTGATTGGGCTTAGTTTTGTGACAGAATTTTGTGCCCGTTTTGTTGCTCATTTTTGCCGCACTTTGGTGCATTTTAAGCCACACCTATTTCTGGTAAGCCTTGTCTTTTTCTGCTAAGCCACACCACTTTCTTAGGACATTTGTATTCATATAGATACTGCAGTTTTCACACTTGTCACTGAGCCCTCAACATAGGCTGATGATTCCTGTTTTGTAGAGATCCCCTCTCACCTTGTTATTATCAGAGGTCAGAATAACAATGGTAAATAACACCTCATTTATACAGCTGAAGGCAGAAAACATTGGACCCACCATTGACAATCAGGGAAAGGCAGAGCTCAGCTCCTTTCCCTTCCTGCATAGCGACCTCTGCATATCTCACAAAGAAGTTTACAATATGTACCCTCCCAGAGAAGTCAATGAGTAATTTTTTTCATACCTTTTTAAGGTTTTTTATGTCCAGGTGCTTGCTATAAAAGCAATTTTTTTTTTTTACATCTTTAAGGCCTCCTTCTCTCACATTTTTTATTTCAGCGTTATTGAATGCATGTAAAAAACGCCATGTGGTTCTACCATTTTTAATGGCATTATTCATATGCATTTGTTGTGGTGTTTTTAATTTAGTATCATTTTGTATATTGCCTTTTTCCTGGCATTTTTGAAGTCCTATAGAAAAGCCAATGGAAAAAAACCTCCAGAAAAAAATGCCATAACTGGTGCATGGTGTGTTTTGAAATAAAAAAAAAAAGGCCACTGAGCCCAAATATGCTACAAAAATGTCACAAACCCAAACTCTGTGGGCTTTTTTAAAAAAACACGCCACCGAAAACATGTCAAAATGCCTAAATCTCTCTATACAGTACTATGTGTCTATATTTCCTCATCACAGTGAAAGTCTGTTATGTCAGATCCTACAATGATATCTCCACCTGCACCATATGCCTCATGTTTTAGACTTGTCACAGAGAAATAGTGGCAGTTTTACCCATAGCAATCAATCAGTTTTCTTTTTAAAAAATTGCTAAACTAAATGTAAATTTAATTAGCTTTATAGTCATACAGACCACAGGGTTGATTTATTCTAATAAGATGCCTTGTTGTGAGCACATAAATTCGCCTCATAGAGTGTGAATATAATTTTTAATAAACATTATTGATATTTAATGTTCTATTCCTATAAAATTGATATAGGGATTGTAACATCATATTGTAAGGTCGGGGCTGGGGTGCTGCACGGCCCTTGCAGGTATGTGGGGACAAAGAAGGGATAAAGCAGGAGATTGGTTGCAAACCCAAACTTTACTACCCCAGTGTACTCAGAACAACCGGCCAAAGGAGGAAAACAACAGTACTTCTCAATATGAGATCCACAGTCTAAGACATGCCTTATGCAAGTAGATGATGGCTCGCTTTGCTTTCTGTCACTGACCGGGCTAGGGTCACCCCTCCATGATACAGGGGTTGGTCCGGCAATACGACACCTAGTAGGTCGCATTTGGCTACACTTTACTTGCTTGCTATCACTTGTGGAAAAGCTCCATCCCGTACCCACCACTGCCAACACGACTCTTGCTGCCTGTCACCAGCACCTCACTACAAGACCAGGCACAACAATAGTGCCGTTGCTTCTTCAGCAGCTCTCAACACTCCTTAGACAGCTCTGCCGAAGCTCGAGAGATGTTCTCTTCAATCTTCCACTCGTACACTCTGAATAGAGCAAATACCATCCCCAGCATAAGGACATGGCGTAGCCACGCTGCATCGTCCTGGTGCTCTTATGGCGAGGCAATACAGATAAAAGCGTCCAGGCCATACATCCTGGCATCTACAATTTAGAGAGCCAACCATCATTTTCCTTTACAAGACACAATCACAGAATTACAGTGCATTACACTATAACGTACCTAAATGATACTGATGGAGAAATACAGTCAAAGGCGTAGGCATTCCATGTATACATACCATTACTGGGTACATAAATAAGCATAAGTGCAGCACGCCAGACTGGCCACCTAGTGGGAAAAAAACAGCACTTATGACAGTAATGCACCAACACAAATAACAAAAACCTTGTATATATATATATATATATATATATAAAAAAACAACAACAACAATGCACATAATTTTTCCTTTAAGGGTGGGAATATTCTCCTACCACCCACCCTTACAATAGTGTACGGTTACTATAGCCTTCTGTACTTAAATAGATGAGGTCACTATCTGCTAAGTGCAGAAGGCCATCCTCATGGCATCACAGTGCAATTTTGTTAACATTGCAGCCAAGCTTCAATTTATGATGACTCTTCACAACACTGGTGTCCAGGAGGAGGAATTACTGGGTCAATTTTCTGCCTTTTTAAAAAAAATAAAGTGCTGGGGCTAAAATCTCTATGGGCCCAAACCATGTGAACAATCAAATCCACAGCAGATATTAAACATTTTTGCAGAACACTTTCATTTACTCCAAGAAATAGGCAAGAAATTTGCTTACCTAAATTTGCTAAATTTAGTAATGAGGGGAAATTATTTTAGCACATGCTATATAACACATTGATGATTTTGGAAACTGGAATGCTACATACTAGGTTTTCCCCACTAGCTTAATGAATCAAAACAATTGGGATGCAATGAAAAGGGCTCTAAAAATGGTGTATATATATATATACATACACACACATATTTATTTTATTTTTTATTTTTTTTATTTTTCATGTTGACTCAAATATGGGGAAATTTTGGCACAATAGAAAGTGACAGATTTTGGACTCAATACGGAGTGGTATTTAAGGAGTTGAAAGAGGGATTTTGTAAAATTTACTCTTCTATTTTATACTATAGGCAATTAAGACATGCTATTTTGAGTCAGAGGAAGAACGGTATGTAAAATGTAGAGGATTGTTTTTTCTTGGTTTGTTTTTGAACACAGCTGCAGGAAACAAAGTGATCTCTAAACTACATAATTATAAACAGTCTTTGGATAATGACAGGACTGAACAAGTTTTTTATAGGTAGATCAATGTCCTGGATCAAATCAGCCTATTACAGTGGAATAGCACATTGGCTGTTGTCCCCATGGTCTTGACATTCAAAATGTGTAAAAGTGTAAAGCTGAAAATGCAGATTTATTAAATATGCTATGAAAATGTCTGAAGCTTTTTGGATATTGAAACAGAGAAGTACAAATTATTAAATATAGATTCCGAGCTGTATATTGGGACAAAGCTGTGACTGGAGAAACCAAAGAATAATACATTGATAACAAAAACTCTATTGATTGCTAGGAGATATATTACAACATTAGGGATTGTCTCTAGAGAACCATCAGTAGATGGATAGCTTACACTTATGAGTTCATGTGCAAGATCAGAAATATAGTATGTAGAATAGCTGTATTGCTATAGAACATTTTTAAAGCATTATTTTCAAGAGTCTGATTAGATTTCCTCAATATTTATTTTGCCTGTTAGATTGCGTGCTATTTAAAAAAACATTTCACTATAGAGTTAGGCCTCATGCACACGACCGTATTTTTTCCCACCCGTAAATACTGGCGTAAATACGGGTCCGGTGTCACACGTATTCGACCCGTTTTGCACCAGTATTTATGAACCCGTGCCCGTAAATATGGGTCCGGTGTCACCCGTATTCCACCCGTATTTACGGGCACGTTTTTGGCGGCAAAATAGCACTGCACTAATCGGCAGCCCCTTCTCTCTATCAGTGCAGGATAGAGAGAAGGGACAGCCCTTTCTGTAATAAAAGTTAAAGAAATTCATACTTACCCGGCCGTTGTCTTGGTGACGCGTCCCTCTCTTCACATCCAGCCCGACATCCCTGGATGACGCGGCAGTCCATGTGACCGCTGCAGCCTGTGACTGACCTGTGATTGGCTGCAGCGGTCACATGGCCTGAAACGTCATCCAGGACGTCGGGCCGAATGTCGAGAGGGACGCGTCACCAAGGCAACGGGCGGGAGACCGGACTGGAGGAAGCAGGAAGTTCTCGGTAAGTATGAACGTCTTTTATTTTTATTTTTTACAGGTTTATACTGATCGGTAGTCACTGTCCAGGGTGCTGAAAGAGTTACTGCCGATCAGTTAACTCTTTCAGCTCCCTGGACAGTGACTATTTACTGACGTCGCTTAGCAACGCTGCTGTAATGACGGGTGCACACATGTAGCCACCCGTCATTACGAGAGCTCCATAGACTTCTATGGACTGTCCGTGCCGTTATTACGGCCTGAAATAGGACATGTTCTATCTTTTTCAACGGCACGGGCACCTTCCCGTGAGAAAACGGGAAGGCACCCGTCGCCAATAGAAGTCTATGAGCCCATTATTACGGGTCGTAATTACGACCCGTAATAACGGGAGTTTTTACGGTCGTGTGCATGAGGCCTAAGAAAGTCACTAGTAAATATACGACCTTGATCTGCCCTCTTCTATCAAATTGTGTTTAGCCAGGCATATTGATGAACACTGAAAACACTTGGGGAATCTTGGGTAACTGCTTTATAGGGGGAGCTTTGGTGGTCATAAGAATTAGGCTATGTTCATGCAGGGCGGATACGCTGCCTAAAAGCATGCAGCGTATCCGCCCTGGGCGCCGCAGGAAATTCTGGACAAAAAGACGCACCAAATTGTGGTGCAGTTTTTCAGCCGGAATGTTCGCTGCGGAAATCTGCATGTAAAAAAGAAAACAGTTTGATACTTACGTAGCCATGGCAACGCATCCCTATGCCGTCCTGCAGCATGGCCTCCTGGGATGACGTTTCATACCATGTGACCGCTGCAGTCTGTGATTGGCTACAGCGGTGACATGGGATCAAATTTTATCCCAGGAGGCCGGCCTGGACGAAGAAACACAGAATTCTGGGTAAGTATACCATTTTATTTTTTCCCTGTGTTGCGTTTGTTGCGGTGGAATCGCTGCTTTTCCGCCTAAAAAAGCAACATCTGCTATTTGTTGTGGGTTTTACCTCCCCATTGAATTTTTATACCATTAGTTTCTGGGTCAGGTTTCTAAAGCCTCCCAACAGTTTATTAAGCCAATTCATTTATTATGACTAGACGGTGAGGTCATAAGGGAGAAGGAAAAGGAATATTATATAGTTCATTGTCCCCCAATTCACCTCAATTTGGCTTCTTAGTTTGGATAAACAGATCTCCTTTTGCACATCTTTGATGCTGCAAGAACCAGGCCTAATGTAAAAAGTCATTGTAGTGATCCTGTGTGTGAGGGTATGTTTACACGTAAACGTCCAAAAAACGGCAGAAAAATCGGAAGCAGAACGCCTCCAAACATCTGCCCATTGATTTCAATGGAAAAAACGGCGTTCTGTTCCGATGGGCCGTTATTTTACGCAGATGTTATGAAAAACGGCCGCGTAGAAAAAACGGCCGCGAAAAAGAAGTGCAAGACACTTCTTGGGACTTTTTTGGAGATGTTTTTCATTGACTCTATTGAAAAAAGCTCCAAAAACGTCAGTAAAAAACGCAGCGAAAAATGCTGTGAAAATCGCGAGTGGCTTAAATAATGTCTGAAAATAAGGAGCTGTTTTCCCTTGAAAACAGCTCCGTATTTTCAGACGTTTTTGAGTTTGTGTGTGAACATAACCTAAGAGACACACAGGACCTGCTTTCAGTCGACCTGTCAGTTCACTTCACTGATGGATTTAGCTGACAGCAAACGATATATCTTCTTTGTATAGAGTATACATAGAAGCTGTATCATGAAAACTAAACTCAATCAAAGACTAAAAGTCAATCAAAAGCACCTAAATTAATAGATTTTTTTTTATTTTTTTAAATCCTACAAAGGTGTACATATTCCTGAAGCATTGTATTAGGGATTGGTTTTGGAGACTAAAAACTGCCAAATTAGTTGTTAAATCATTTCATTGTAGATTCTATTTCATGGGTTTGCTGTGGGTCACCTCCTTGCTCTGGAGACTTTTGAGTGTATTGAGTGTGCAGGACTCACCAATCACAGCTCCGATTGTAGCTTTCCCCCGCTAACTTAGGTGATGTTTTCTCTGATTAGTCTTTCACTTTCCCTTTTTTTCTCCATCTGGCCCAGTCCACTTTGACGACTTATTCCAGCCACGACTCGTTTCTGCAGAATTTGACACACAGACATGTTGGTTTTTTGCTTTTCCAGCATCCTCCTCACGTATACCCCATCCTCTAAACAAACTCGTAATCCAGTGATCCAGATGGTAATAATGATCCCTTATTGCTCAACACAATAAAAGTGCCTCCTCAGTAACCGTACCACTGCAGATAACACCACACACAGCCCCCCTTGTAGATAGCGCCACACAGCCCCCCTTGTAGATAGAGCCACAGAGTCCCTATTACACCGTGTTCCAAATTATTATGCACATTGGATTTAAGTGTCATAAACATTTAATTATTAGTTTTTCAATTAAACTCATGGATGGTATTGTGTCTTAGGGTATGTGCACACGATGAGAGGCTTTTACGTCTGAAATGACAGACTGTTTTCAGGAGAAAACAGTTGCCTCGTTTCAGACGTAATTGCTCCTCCTCGCATTTTGCGAGGCTTCTCTGACAGCCGTAAATCTTGAGCTGTGCTTCATTGAGTTCAATGAAGAATGGCTCAAATTACGTCTGAAAGAAGTGCCCTGCACTTCTTTTGAAAAGGGTGTATTTTTACGCGTCATCGTTTGACAGCTGTCAAACGACGACGCGTAAATGACAGGTTGTCTGCACAGTACGTCGGCAAACCTATTCAAATGAATGGGCAGATGTTTGCCGACGTATTGTAGCCTTATTTTCAGACGTAAAACAAGGCATAATACGCCTCGTTTACGTCTGAAAATAGGTCGTGTGAACCCAGCCTTAGGGCTCTTTGGATCATTGTAATCAATCTCAGATAATCTGTGATAATTAGTTTGCCAGGTGTGCCCAATCAAAGGAAAACTACTTAGGGTATGTTCACACGCTAGCTGGCTTTTACGGCTGATATGACAGCCTGTTTTCAGAAGAAAACAGCTGCGTCGTTTCAGCCGTAAATGCTCCTCCTCATAATATACGAGGCGTCTGTGACGCTCGTATATCTTGAGCTGCTCTTCATTGAGTTCAATGAAGAACGGCTCAAATTACGTTGCAAAGAAGTGCCCTGCACTTCTTTGCCGAGGCAGTCAATTTGAGTGTCGTCGTTTGACAGCTGTCAAACGATGACGCAAAAAATTACAGGTCGTCTGCACAATACGTCGGCAAACCCATTCAAATGAATGGGCAGATGTTTGCCGACGTATTGTAGCCCTATTTTCAGACGTACGTACATCATAATACGCCTCGTTTACGTCTGAAAATAGGTCGTGTGAACCCAGCCTTTAGAAGGACGTTCCACATTATTAAGCAGGCCACAGATTTCAAGCAATATGGGAAAGAAAAAGCATCTCTCTGCTGCCGAAAAGCGTGAAATAGTGCAATACCTTGGACAAGGTATGAAAACATTGGATATTTCAAGAAAACTTAAGCTTGATCATCGTACTGTGAAAAGATATGTGGCTGATTCAGAGCACAGACGGGTTCGTTCAGATAACGGCATAACGAGGAAGGTTTCTGCCAGACAAATTAATAGGATTAGGAGAGCAGCTGCTAAAATGCCATTGCAAAGCAGCAAACAGGTATTTGAAGCCGCTGGTGCCTCTGGAGTCCCACGAACCTCAAGGTGTAGGATAAATGTAGGTGTGCATAAAGCTATTATTCGGCCACCCCTAAACAATGCTCACAGGCAGAAATGGTTGCAGTGGGCTCAGAAATACATGAAGACTAATTTTCAAACCGTGTTGTTTACTGATGAGTGCTGTGCAACCCTGGATGGTCCAGATGGATGGAGTAGTGGATGGTTGGTGAATGGCCACCATGTCCCAACAAGGCTGCAACCTCAGCAAGGAAGTGGAAGAGTAATTTTTTGGGCTGGAATCATGGGGAGAGAGGTGATAGGCCCCTTTAGGGTCCCTGACGGTGTGAAAATTACCTCTGCAAAGTACGTAGAGTTTATGACTGACCACTTTCTTCCGTGGTACAAAAAGAAGAACCGTGCCTTCCGTAGCAAAATTATCTTCATGCATGACAATGCACCATCTCATGCTGCAAAGAATACCTCTGTGTCATTGGCTGCTATGGGCATAAAAGGAGAGAAACTCATGGTGTGGCCCCCATGTTCCCCTGACCTCAACCCTATTGAGAACCTTTGGAGCATCCTCAAGCAAAATATCTATGAGGGTGGGAGGCAGTTCACATCAAAACAGAAGCTCTGGGAGGCTATTCTGACATCCTACAAAGATATTCAAGCAGAAGCTGTCCAAATACTCACAAATTCAATGGATGCAAGAATTGTGAAGGTTATATCAAAGAAGGGGTCCTATGTTAACATGTAACTTGGCCTGCTAAGTTTTTTTTTATTGAAAGAGCTTTTGATTTTTGTAAATATGACCTCCTGATGCTGCAACTTCAACAAATTACCATTTTAGTTCTCTTTACAACCTTTAAAATGTTTTGATCTCTGTTGTGCATAATAATTGGAAATAGTGCATTTTGAGTTTTTTACTGCTAAAAAAAAATCTGTTATCATTAGGAGATTTGTTGAATAAAATTTGCATTATACTCCAACGGTTGATGGCTTGAAGATTATACTGTCATTTGCATTGACTATTTCAGAAAATCAGCGAAAAATAACAATTGCATAATAATTTGGAACGCGTTGTATAGATAGCGCCACACAGCCCCCCTTGTAGATAGCGCCACACAACCCCCTTTGTAGATAGCGCCACACAGTTCCCCATTGTAGATAGCGCCACACAGCTCCCCCTTGTGGATAGCACCACACAGACCCCTTATAGATAGCCACACACAGCTCCCCCTTGTAGATAGGGCTATATAACCCCCCTTGTAGATAGCGCCACACAGCTCCCCCTTGTAGATAGCGCCAGACACAGCTCCCCCTTGTATCTAGCCACACACAGCCCCCCCTTGTAGATAGCCATACACAGCTCCCCCTTGTAGACAGCCACACAAAGCCCCCCTTGTAGATAGCCATACACAGCTCCCCCTTGTAGACAGCCACACACAGCTCCCCCTTGTAGATAGCCACACACAGCTCCCCCTTGTAGATAGCCACACACAGTCCCCCTTGTAGATAGACACACACAGCCCCCCCTTGTAGATAGCCACACACAGCTCCCCTTTTAGATAGCCACACAACCCCCCTTGTAGATAGCCACACACAGCCCCCCCCCCCTTGTAGATAGCCACACATAGCCTCCCTTTTAGGTATCCACAGAGTCCCCCTTGTAGATAGCCACACACAGCCCCCCCCCTTGTAGATTGCACTACACAGCACGCCCTTGTAGATAGCCACACACAGCCCCCCCTTGTAGATACACACACAGCCCCCCTTGTAGATAGCCACACCCAGCCCCCCCTTGTAGATACACACACAGCCCCCCTTGTAGATAGCCACACCCAGCCCCCCTTGTAGATAGCCACACACAGCCCCCCTTGTGGATAGCACCACACAGCCCCCCCTTGTAGATAACCACACACAGCCCCCCCTGTAGATAGCCACACAACCCCCCTTGTAGATAGCCACACAGCTCCCCCTTGTAGATAGCGCAACACACAGTCCCCCTTGTGTCGGCAGCTCCGTAGAAATGAATGGAGCGCCGGTCGCGCTTGTGCGCATGCGTGACCAGCGCTCCTTTCATTTTTATTGAGCTGCCGACACAGACGCCGGAAGTCAGAGGTTAGTCATGGAGAACTTCAGGGGACTTTCAGTCCCCCGTTCTCCCTATCGCTGCCAGCGATCACACATGTATCCCCTATCCTGTGGATAGGGGATGCATGTTATTTGTAGGACACGCTGTAGGTCGCATTTTTTTTGGGGGGGGGGGCGCTGTATGGCGTTCCCTACAGGGGCGGGCGCTGTATGGCGTTCCCTACGGGGGGGGCGCTGTATGGCGTTCCCTACAGGGGGGGGCGCTGTATGGCGTTCCCTGCAGGGGGGGGTGCTGTATGGCGTTCCCTGCAGGGGGGGGTGCTGTATGGCGTTCCCTGCAGGGGGGGGGGCGCTGTATGGCGTTCCCTGCAGGGGGGGCGCTGTATGGCCCCCTCTGTAGATAACGCCATACAGTCCCCCTGTAGATAACGCCATACAGTCCCCCTGTAGATAACGCCATAGAGTCCCCCTGTAGATAACGCCACACAGTCCCCCTGTAGGTAACGCCACACAGTCCCCCCTGTAGATAACACCACAGTCCCCCCTGTAGATAACGCCACACAGTCCCCCCTGTAGATAACGCCACACAGTCCCCCCTGTAGATAACGCCACACAGTCCCCCTGTAGATAACGCCACACAGTCCCCCCTGTAGATAGTGCCACACAGTCCCCCCTGTAGATCACGCCACACAGTCCCCCCTGTAGATAACGCCACACAGTCCCCCCTGTAGATAACGCCACACAGTCTCCCCTGTGGATAACGCCATACAGTCCCCCTCTGTAGATAACGCCATACAGTATACAGGGGGGGCTGTATGGCATTATCTACAGAGGGGGCTGTATGGTGTTATCTACAGGGGGGCGCTGTATGGCGTTATCTACAGGGGGGACTGTATGGCGTTATCTACAGGGGGGGGCTGTATAAAAGGCACTATCTACAAGGGGGGGTTGTGTGACACCCAGGGGAGGGGGGCCCCAGTCAAAAATTTGCTATGGGGCCCAGTCTTTCCTAGTTACGCCCCTGGCTGTCACTGAACCTGTAAGTCCCACTGA
Organism: Rhinoderma darwinii; assembly: GCF_050947455.1. NCBI lineage: Eukaryota > Metazoa > Chordata > Amphibia > Anura > Rhinodermatidae > Rhinoderma > Rhinoderma darwinii. Next base: position 201,943 of record NW_027464092.1, read on the forward strand.
ACTGGCCAATTCAGATCTCAGCGCAGGATACTGCTGCTGTGTATCTTGGATACAAAGTAGCTGTGTCTGAAAAGTAAAATTTATTTTTAATAAAAATGAATTACAAAGTTGCACCAATCACACTGATACACTGTTTTCAAATAGTTTTCAAAGGTGTACATAGCCTTTAAAGGGTGATGATCGGGGAGGCTACTTAGATAACCCCCTTAGAGATGGCCCTAAACCAAACCAGTGGAGTAGTCCCTTGAGTTCACAAACCTGCTAGTCGTATAATTAGGCCTGGACTAGACCACAAACTGAGTGCTCTCCTGCTTCCACTTCCCCCGTTTGGCGCAAGAATTAGGAAAAGCAGAAAGCCTCATCACATCTGCCTGACCACTCTCTAGGAAAGGTAACTGGTTTCCTCCCAAAGCAGCACTAGCTATGGGCAACTCAGGGAACCCTGCTTTACTATGGATACCAGTTTCCTTCCTCAGAACTGGTTCTAGTACCTGAGCCGCCTCTGGCCCACAGACACCCTCTCTCTCCCCAGTATTAGTGAAAATAGCAAAGGGTCTCATTTTCCGAGCCCTAGACAACTGGTCACCTCCTGTCTGCTCTGGTTCCTCTTCCGGAGTACTGGCATCTTCCAGATCCACACTCAAAACCACAGATCTTTGAGATACAGGTCGAGAGAGTCCATCCTGGTAGACTCTCACGCTCTCCAACATATTGGCTAGTGGCTGCGAGATTTCGAGGGGATTGATGTGGGTTCAACTGCAAGGGCTTATTCTATCTCCACACACTTAATCTCATGCTCATCTTCCACTGAGGTTGCAAATTGAGCTTAAATTTAAATTGCTATCACTTATCGAAATTAAAATACAATGACATACAAAATCATGCAAAACAGTTACAAAATAAAAGGGAGAAATAATAGATTCTTTGGAGTCTTCTGCTTCCTTAGATCTGAACCCCATCATGTGAACCAATTGTAATTGCCTTCATTAAATGTTTATAGCTTCAGTCTTTCAGACAGATTTCCAAAGCAGCCCATCAGTTCATTAGGCAAATTAATTTATTATGTCTGGATGGTAAGGTGATAAGGGGATAGGAAAAGGAATATTAAATAGTTCATTGCCCCCCAGTTCACCTCAATTTGGCTTCTTAAGGCCCTATTAGACAGAGCGATTATCTTATGAATCTTCGTATAATCGTTCAAATGTAAGAGATAATGTGTGTAATAGCATGCAACGATCGAACAACGAACGATAAATCATTTGGTTTCCGTGGATCGGTCGCATCTAACTGGGTGAAAAATTATCGTTCGTTGCTGCCACATCCCCTCGTCTAATCATAAATCCTCCAAACGTTAGCAGATCAGTCTTTTGTACTCCACCTACAAGCTAAATAATCTGTGTGTAATTGTTGTACGAATGATCGCAGTAATGACTGAACAGTGAAAATCTTTAGCAATTATTGTTACGTGTAATAGACCATCTTTCCAATGCAAACGACTTGCTAAAACATTACTAGTCGCTATTTAATGGAAGAATATCTGCCCGTCTAATAGGACCTTTAGTTTGGATAGACAGATAACCATTTGCACATCTTCGAAGCTGCAAGGAACAGGCCTAATGTGTCAAAAGTCACACTCTGTCTCTCCAACTGATAACTCCCCCCCCCCCAAAAAGCTTTTGGTTGTGCTATTCTTGATACATACATCCATGATACATTGCTCCAAACAGGATGCAATAAAAAATTTCTTGTCCATTTCAATGGGGCCTATTGTCTTTACTACAAAAATGAACTATATTGTGGCTAGTTACATACAGCCATGATACCTTTTTAATTACAAATACGGATGTAGCCACCTGATAACTTGCTGCAGCATGATATCACACAACAAAAGTGTAATGTCGGGGTAGGAAGACAGACAGGTGAGCCCTAATCTACCCGCCACTCAGTCCCTGCCTACTTGCACGGCCCATCCTAGGCGACGGCGTACAACTGGGCGATGGTCCCTACGCTCAATAAGTGTACGACAGACAATCAGACAAGGGTACACAGAAGCTAAGGGAAATGGGGCAGTTGCCCACGGCAACACCGTCAGCAACAAGAGTAGTGAACGAGCCGAGTCAAACCAGGAGTGTACGAGGTACCAAACGCAGAGCAAGAGAGTAGTCAGTAAAGCCAGGGTCAATTTTAAGCAGAGGGCAATAGTACTAGCAGGAACAGCAGAGCCAGGAAACCAGACAGAATCACAGGCAAAGTAAGAGCAGGAAATGAAGGTATAAATAGACCGAGGGCGGGAGCTAGCTCCGTCTGGCCAGGCTGTGATAGGTACTCCCACTCCTCGCTATTTAATGGAAGAATATCTGCCCGTCTAATAAGACCTTTAGTTTGGATAGACAGATAACCATTTGCACATCTTCGAAGCTGCAAGGAACAGGCCTAATGTGTCAAAAGTCACACTCTGTCTCTCCAACTGATAACTCCCCCCCCCCCCCCAAAAGCTTTTGGTTGTGCTATTCTTGATACATACATCCATGATACATTGCTCCAAACAGGATGCAATAAAAAATTTCTTGTCCATTTCAATGGGGCCTATTGTCTTTACTACAAAAATGAACTATATTGTGGCTAGTTACATACAGCCATGATACCTTTTTAATTACAAATACGGATGTAGCCACCTGATAACTTGCTGCAGCATGATATCACACAACAAAAGTGTAATGTCGGGGTAGGAAGACAGACAGGTGAGCCCTAATCTACCCGCCACTCAGTCCCTGCCTACTTGCACGGCCCATCCTAGGCGACGGCGTACAACTGGGCGATGGTCCCTACGCTCAATAAGTGTACGACAGACAATCAGACAAGGGTACACAGAAGCTAAGGGAAATGGGGCAGTTGCCCACGGCAACACCGTCAGCAACAAGAGTAGTGAACGAGCCGAGTCAAACCAGGAGTGTACGAGGTACCAAACGCAGAGCAAGAGAGTAGTCAGTAAAGCCAGGGTCAATTTTAAGCAGAGGGCAATAGTACTAGCAGGAACAGCAGAGCCAGGAAACCAGACAGAATCACAGGCAAAGTAAGAGCAGGAAATGAAGGTATAAATAGACCGAGGGCGGGAGCTAGCTCCGTCTGGCCAGGCTGTGATAGGTACTCCCACTCCTCGCTATTTAATGGAAGAATATCTGCCCGTCTAATAGGACCTTTAGTTTGGATAGACAGATAACCATTTGCACATCTTCGAAGCTGCAAGGAACAGGCCTAATGTGTCAAAAGTCACACTCTGTCTCTCCAACTGATAACTCCCCCCCCCCCAAAAGCTTTTGGTTGTGCTATTCTTGATACATACATCCATGATACATTGCTCCAAACAGGATGCAATAAAAAATTTCTTGTCCATTTCAATGGGGCCTATTGTCTTTACTACAAAAATGAACTATATTGTGGCTAGTTACATACAGCCATGATACCTTTTTAATTACAAATACGGATGTAGCCACCTGATAACTTGCTGCAGCATGATATCACACAACAAAAGTGTAATGTCGGGGTAGGAAGACAGACAGGTGAGCCCTAATCTACCCGCCACTCAGTCCCTGCCTACTTGCACGGCCCATCCTAGGCGACGGCGTACAACTGGGCGATGGTCCCTACGCTCAATAAGTGTACGACAGACAATCAGACAAGGGTACACAGAAGCTAAGGGAAATGGGGCAGTTGCCCACGGCAACACCGTCAGCAACAAGAGTAGTGAACGAGCCGAGTCAAACCAGGAGTGTACGAGGTACCAAACGCAGAGCAAGAGAGTAGTCAGTAAAGCCAGGGTCAATTTTAAGCAGAGGGCAATAGTACTAGCAGGAACAGCAGAGCCAGGAAACCAGACAGAATCACAGGCAAAGTAAGAGCAGGAAATGAAGGTATAAATAGACCGAGGGCGGGAGCTAGCTCCGTCTGGCCAGGCTGTGATAGGTACTCCCACTCCTCAGCCTACCAGCCTGAGTGGTAGCAGATCGAGTCACTCTATCAGACCTAGGAGCAGATGCAGACTGATTAACCACGGGCGTCGACACAGAAGCTGTGTCTGGCAGATCCTTTAAAAAAAAGCCATTGAAAAGTCTTTACAAAATCAAGAAGAAGGATCTTGCCACTGTGTATTTAATGCATTAAAAGTCAAGATAAAGACGGCTACATCTGTACTATAAAGCACCGCACATAATTTTTTTACACATTCTCACTTTAGCCCCACCCCAAAAAACGTTTCCCCTCTCAAAAGAACGGTGCTGATCAGGGAAAGTATAAGAATAATTACATCCAGTGACTAGCAGGTGTCTTCTCTGATTGTTGTTGTTTGCTTTATTCATCTTTTACCCAGAGCTGCATAAAGGCTTCTTACGTCTAGGATGGCCTATGCAGAGTTTTCTCACTACTACATATGGGCACAAACAACTATATGGGGTACAAAAGGTGATCTAAGCTCTATATTAGGGACCACAGGGGGACCTAACTACTATATGGGGGCACATAAATAACCTAAGTACAATATAGGGGTACAAAGGTAGCCTAACTACTATATGGGGGCTTAAAGTGTTGACAAACTACTATAGGAGGGAATAAAGTGGACCTAACTACTATATGGGGTCCAAAGGGATCCTAACTACTAAATGGGGGCACAAGGGGTTCAAACTAGTATAGAGTGCCCAAAAAAGTCCGAACTACTTTATGGGGGCACCAAAAGGGACCTAACATTGGGGCACAAAGGGGTCCTAATATAAATATGGGGGTGCAAAGGTGGACCTAACTACTATATGGGGGCACAAAAGGGACCTCACTACTATATGGGGACACAAAGGAGGACCTAACTACTATAGGAGGGCACAAAGGAAGAAAGGGGGACATTGCTACTGTGAGGGAGCACATACGAAGGCATTACTTTGTAGGAAGTACAAAGGGGCACTATTACTGTGTGAGGCAAAGTTGAGCACTATCACTGTGTGGGGCCTAAAATGGGCTCTATTACTGCTTAGGGGGCACTATTACCCTGTGGGGTCTAAAGGTCACACTATAACTGTTTGGGGGGCACTATTTCTGTGTGTGGCACTAAGAGCAGCACTATTACTGTCCTGGGCCAAAAGGGGGCTCTATTACTGAATGTGATTCCTGTCATGTTGGGTACATGGACACACTGGGCCGTACCGCCTTAACGGTATGGCAGCTGGCCAACAGGACACAGATCAAGGTCTATAGTTCGTATAGGTGTACCTGTGGTAGCTCCTGCAGTAGCGAGGCAGGCTCGGAAGGGACTTTGGCAGCAGGCGGACACCAGGCGTAGTGTAACAGGACAGGCGTGGTACACAGCACGACTCCAACTCAATACGGCACTTGACCAGGATAGCACGGGATACAGGTTACAGGTAACATGAACGGAAAACACTGGGAACTGGAAGAAGCTAGGAGACCATTTGCAGAGACAAACTAAGGTAACGACAACAAAGCTCAGGCAAGCAGAAAGGAGCAGGGCCCCTCTTATAGTCCAGGGTGCTCATGGGCTAATTTGGCACTTTAACTACAGGACACGGCCAAGAGAAGCGGCATCTCCTAAGGAGGAAATTGGGGCCAGCGCTCACAGATCCATGGCTGCGGCCGTCAGGAGGTGAGTGAGCCTGACGGACCGCGGCCATTGGTATGACAATTCCCTTTACTGTGTGTTGCCTAAAGAGGGCACTATTAGGGTATGTTCACACGCTGAGAGGCAGTTACGTGTGAAAAGGCAGACTGTTAACAGCTGCCTCGTTTCACACGTAAAAGCTCCTCCTCGTAATTTACGAGGCGTCTGAGACGCTCGTAAACCTTGAGCCGTGCTTCATTGATTTCAATGAAGAACGGCTCAAATTACGTGGCAAAGAAGTGCCCTGCACTTCTTTGCCGAGGCAGTAAATTTACGCGTCGTCGTTTGACAGCTGTCAAACGACGACGCGTAAATAACAGGTCGTCTGCACAGTACGTCGGCAAACCCATTCAAATGAATGGGCAGATGTTTGCCGACGTATTGCAGCCCTATTTTCAGACGTAAAACGAGGCATAATACGCCTCGTATACGTCTGAAATTTGGCCGTGTGAACATACCCTAACTGTTTGGGAGGCACCTTCTCTGTGTGAGGCACTAAGAGGAGCACTTTTACAGTGTGGGGCCTAAAGTGGGGCACTTTTACAGTGTGGACACCCAGCGGGGGTATTTTTTTCAGCTAAGGCACTAGAAATTATGAGTTTTTGTCGAGCGTGGAGAATAGGTGGGTGGGTGCTGTAAAAACGAGGCACCAAAGATGTTTGTATTACACATCCCGCAGAGGCGAGTGGTAAATGGAAGAAGTGGTCGCATTATTTCTATATAGCTGAAGGGTGAGCCCCAATAATTATTTCCTCTGGTGGACCCAAGGTACTCCATCCAACACTGAGTAGCTGATATTGGTTTCGATGTCAATTACTTTCAGACTGGAATACAGCCACAACCCAATAGTCATAGCTTTTTCCCCGCTAGTGTTTAATTGCATCCACTTCCTAAAGATGCTGATACAATTGAAAGTGGCGATTTCTGGCCCGGGACAACCTGGGCACGTGCTCTTGGTATCCAAGCCTAGCGATGCCACTGTATTTAACCATTTGTGATGAAGTTGGGTGGCATCAATATAGCTGCTCTCATATAACACATCTTTTCCATGCTTCTAAATCATACTGCCTTGTTAGTTACAAGGAGGACAGAAAAAGGCTGCTTATTTGACTATAGTGCAGATAAAGTTCTAGAACTTATTAAATGATGTTCCATTCTGGGACAGTTTCTTCTTAATTTTCAGTGTAACTTTCCATTTAAAGAGCATATATCACATTTTAATGCTTAAGGAAATATCTTCAACAATCTATTACTCCCACTCAGCCAACACAACTAATGCTCGAGCATCAGCCATTTACATAACAAAGGGAAAACCATGGATTTTATGTACTGCTGAATCTTATCTTGCTACTTCTACATGACCCCTAGAGTGACACATTTGTAATGTAAAAAAGCAAGTGTCTACTGCTCATTTATTAGTAAATCTTTCTCCTCTGCAAATCTACATTTTGTGATGCAGTAATTTTAACATGTATTGCATGCAATTACTTTCAATGGTATTTTACTTTTTAAAACGATCTCAATTTATATATAGAATTAATCTGCATAACTAGTTGAGTGACTTTGTAAGAACATTGAATTACTTGTCTTGCAGTGATCTACTGATTTGAGTGGTCTCACAGTTGCTGCATAGGAGAGCAAACAAAAATGTCCCCAAAACAGTCGGTTAGCTGTAAAAATACTGTGTATACTAGGGAATTGCATAAATAGCCTAACTTGTCATTGGACTTGTTTCCTGTACAACTGGAAGTGAACTGATAAAAAGCTTACAGGGAGCATTCAATTTATAAGCTTACAGGTCGTCAGGGAATTCAGATTTACCACTGAGGTAATTAAAGTCTATGTCTACCTTCACAACCAACTTTTTTCCAAAAGTCTTGAATAAAAATGTTGCTTTGTTTTGTTTCTATAACTCCTATGCAGACCCATGTGTCTCTATGACAACAGACAACAAACAATCCCTGTGTAGTCTGATCCTGCAGTCATAATCTTTTTCATATGTTGGTCTACTAATCGTTAACGTTAGTATAAAGTTGAAGACAATTGTATTGAAGTATGACTGCAGGATGAGACTACACTGTTTGTTGTCTATTACCATGGAAACACATAGGTCTGCATAGGAGCTATAGAAACAAAACAATATGCTATTTCTAATCAGGACTATTTGTAACATTGCTTAAGTTTAATTTTAGATGTAGTAAAACAATAAAAAAAATTGTTTGTGAAGTTGGACCATGAAAGTGATTAGAATATGTTTAAATGATTTCATTTTGTAGAGACTCCATCTTGTATGGTGGCATCCATTTTTGATATCTGGAATCCATATTGTGGCCTGAAGGTGCCATTTTGAGATTAATAAGTCATGTTGCTTCAAAGCTAAAATATCTATGACAGCATTGTCTGAAACAATTCTATGTTATATGGTCTTGAGCTGAATGTTTATATTTAGTCTTTCTCTTGGTTCGAAGAATACAGATAAATATTTACCCATTTTTGTGTGATAAGGAGCCGATCATCCTTGAGCGGACTGGAGAATGGCTATGTTTACTAAAAGGGAGGGGGTCATTCCGACTCTTAAAGGGAATGTGTCGCTAGAAATGTTTTTTTTTTTTTTTTTAGTTAAACAGTTAGTATATAAGTGATTAAACATTGTTCTAATTTTTTTCATTGTTTCACGAGTCAGGAAATATTATAAATTAGATTCTAATTTATAACATTTCCCAGTGCTGGTTACTAGATGGAGCAATTCCCAAAATTGCAGCATTGGCATGTGGTAAAGCAACCACATTGCTTTATGCTGCAAAATTTGAGAAAACTCACTCGCTCTAGTGAGCTCACAGAATCCCCCCTCCTTTATCCTGGCTAGTGCCAGGAGAAAGGAGGGGATTGAACGGTCAAACCTCCTACACTGTGTGTCGCCATTTTTTGAGCTAACACACAGTGTAGTAGGTTTACAAACAGTAGTAAACACACAGTAAAACACGTACATACACAGACCTAACTTACCTGCTCCTGCCGCCGCCGCTCCCTCCGGTCCGTCCGCTCCGTCTGCTTCCTCCGCTCCAAGTGCACAAGTCCGGAAGCCGCGACCGGAAGTAGTAATCTTACTGTCCGGCCGCTGCTTCCAGTCCACAAGAAAATGGCGCCGGACATCGTTCGGCCGAAGACCTTCAATTTGGACTGTGTGGGAGCGGCGCATTCGCCGTTCCCACACAGACGGCGTACAGCATACTGGATGGAACGGGCCCCGTTCGAATTCACTATGGGGCTGTATGTGCCGTATTCCATGTCTGTATGTGTCGTTAATCGACACATACAGAGATGGAAAAAAAATGGCAGCCCCCATAGACAAGAAAAAGTTAAAAAATAAAAAAAAGTAAAACACAAACACACAAATAAATAAAACATTTTTTAATAAAACACTAAAAGCAAATTGATATAAAAAAATGTTTTTTTTGTGACAATGGTCCTTTAACATCTATGACGTGGTATATTTTGGGAACCCATAGTTTTACATTTAAGACATCTTCTAAGCCTATGATTGGTTCAGTACAACACATATTGTCATTATATGCTACTGGCTAAATGAAATCCAAATTAACGTCACATTGTAAACGATTGGCTGGAATCAAGCTACTCCTTTTTCAAAAGATATTATTGCAATTGTTTAATGAATAAACGTCAGAGAAGGTTTTTGAGCATAAAAGCATGGTGTCTGTGTCTGCTCTCCAATATATCGATATAATCTATGATTTGAAACTGAATAAATTCACTCGGTGTATTGGTAGACATACCCATTACAAATTTACATTGGAAACCCATTTTACATATGGATAAACTATTGTAAAAGGGGGGAGTCTTATTTATTCTCAAAAATAAAAAACAAATGTTATATACTTTTCCATACTTCCATCTGATAATCCAGAATATTTGTCAATTCCACCCCCATCATGCCCTATAGATACCTCATTAATACCACAAATTAATACCACAAGAAAAAATTATTTTACTAAAATCTGGCATAAAATCAACAGTGCTCAGGCAATTTTCACCTCCTTCCCATCTAAATCTGTAAAGACTCATCTGTGAGTGACATCACCTCGGCCTCCTGTGCAGATATGCTGGTGGGGAGTGATCTGTTACACAATACGTAGTGACTACAGCACAGCATACCCAGTGCCACATTTGCCATTCTAGAAGAATCTGAAACCATCTACACAGAAAAACTCAAAATCTGGGTTACTCTCATACACATTTTGTAGACCTCCTAGCTCTAAATTCATTAATTCAAAACAAATTTTGCTTGTGCGTTGTCACATCACTACTCCCCCCTCTTGGACTCTGCGGAAGTAATGTAGCAGGGTTCAAAATGATATATCTCAACATATTGAGGTTGGGCACTCTATCTGGAGGCACTAGTTTGCCCCCCCCCTTTAATACACAATAGCATAGAACAAAAATTACTTTCTTTGGAAAAAAAAAGTATTTTATCCGTATATACACTACCGTTCAAAAGTTTAGGGTCACTTATAAATTTCCTTATTTTTGCAAGAAAAGCACAGTTCTTTTCAATGAAGATAACATTAAATTAATCAGAAATAAACTCTATACATTGTTAATGTGCTAAATGACTATTCTAGCTGCAAACGTCTGGTTTTTAATGCAATATCTACATAGGTGTATAGAGGCCCATTTCCAGCAACCATCACTCCAGTGTTCTAACGGTACATTGTGTTTTCTAACTGTGTTAGAAGGCTAATGGATGATTAGAAAACACTTGAAAACCATTGTGAAATTATGTTAGCACCGCTGTAAACAGTTTTGCTGTTTAGAGGAGCTATAAAACTGACCTTCCTTTGAGCTAGTTGAGAATCTGGAGCATTACATTTGTGGGTTCGATTAAACTCTCAAAATGGCTAGAAAAAGAGAGCTTTCATGTGAAACTCGACAGTATATTCTTGTTCTTAGAAATGAAATCTATTCCATGCGAGAAATTGCCAAGAAACTGAAGATTTCCTACAACGGTGTGTGCTACTCCCTTTGGAGGACAGCACAAACAGGCTCTAACCAGAGTAGAAAGAGAAGTGGGAGGCTCCGCTGCACAACTGAGCAACAAGACAAGTACATTAGAGTCTCTAGTTTGAGAAATAGACGCCTCACAAGTCCTCAACTGGCAGCTTCATTAAATAGTACCCGCAAAACGCCAGTGTCAACGTCTACAGTGAAGAGGCGACTCCGGGATGCTGGCCTTCAGGGCAGAATGGCAAAGAAAAAGCCATATCTGAGACTGGCTAATAAAAGGAAAAGATTAATATGGGCAAAAGCACACAGACATTGGACAGAGGAAGATTGGAAAAAAGTGTTATGGACAGACGTATCGAAGTTTGAGGTGTTTGGATCACACAGAAGAACATTTGTGAGACGCAGAACAACTGAAAAGATGCTGGAAGAGTGCCTGACGCCATCTGTCAAGCATGGTGGAGGTAATGTGATGGTCTGGGGTTGCTTTGGTGCTGATAAAGTGGGAGATTTGTACAAGGTAAAAGGGATTTTGAATAAGGAAGGCTATCACTCCATTTTGCAATGCCATGCCATACCCTGTGGACAGCGCTTAATTGGAGCCAATTTCATCCTACAACAGTACAATAACCCAAAGCACACCTCCAAATTATGCAAGAACTATTTAGGGAAGAAGCAGGCAGCTGGTATTCTATCTGTAATGGAGTGGCCAGCGCAGTCACCAGATCTCAACCCCATAGAGCTGTTGTGGGAGCAGCTTGACCGTATGGTACGCAAGAAGTGCCCATCTTGCCAATCCAACTTGTGGGAGGGGCTTCTGGAAGCATGGGGTGAAATTTCTCCCGATTACCTCAGCAAATTAACAGCTAGAATGCCAAAGGTCTGCAATGCTGTAATTGCTGCAAATGGAGCATTCTTTGACGAAAGCAAAGTTTGAAGGAGAAAATTCTTATTTGAAATAAAAATCATTATTTCTAACCTTGTCAATGTCTTGACTATATTTTCTAGTCATTTTGCAAATCATTTGATAAATATAAGTGTGAGTTTTCATGGAAAACACAAAATTGTCTGGGTGACCCCAAACTTTTGAACGGTAGTGTACCTGTTAGGTAAGACTAAACATGGACACCACAACACTACTCAGTTCTTTTCAAATCAACGGTTTACTGAAATTCACAATTTCAAACAGGCCAAATAACAACAATACAGTATTCAAATCAAGTCTCTCAGTAGCTGAGGCACTCGCCCTCGTGGGAGTCCCACCCGCTCTTGGGTGGCTGCGCCTGGCGCTCACTGACCCGGCCCGGCGGGTCTCAAGAAGGAAATGGGCCGTCTCCGCGGATCACTGTGGTGCTACCACTCACACTGCGGAATCCCCAAAGGTGGAAGCTATGCCCCTCACCCTTTGGCTACGGCGTGAGTCCGACGGATATATTACCGCGTGCGCCTCCGCGGGTCAGAGCGAGAGCTACTCACTACCACGCGGCATACCACCCTTACCTCCTCTGTTGATGAAGATGACGTCTTTTCCCTTGTGTCTTCTGACACCGCTGAGCTGTAGTGAATGTCCAGCTAGTCCTCCTCCAGGAACGTTGAGCCAAGGATCCTTCTCCTACAAATGGCGGCAGTCTGGTCACTGTGCTCCCTCTCTGTCACACCGCAAGTCTTTTTTTCTTGTCCCCACTCAACTCCTCTCCCCCAAAGTCTCCTCCCCTCTCCTTCCTCCTTCCTCTTCCTGGGGTGCCGCCAATTCTCCCTTCCCTCTCTCTCCGTCCGTTCTTTGGTTCCTCCTTTTTTCTGTCCTAATGGCCTGTCTGTTTTCTCACTCCTGCTGTGTTCCACTGCCCCCCAGTGGTCATTGTTAACTTTACGGTTTCTACACATTGTTTCTAAGACATATGTCTAACCTTTGCTGCAAGCGGCCTGACGTCACACAAACGGGGGAAAGCACGAGGCCCAGAAGGTGCTGAGAGCACAAATGGACACCTAAGGCTCGTGGAGATGGTGGGGACCGGAACCCTTATAACCTCCACGGGAGGCGAGGGGGCTGCGACTCCTATCATGTCATGAGGGTGCAGGAGGCTGGTACCCCCATTACATACCTAGCGGCCGCATACTTTTAAAACAACATACATTTCAAAATTACATTTAGGCATTCTTATTCTGCCTCACAGCATACTGCAACAACGGAGCTAGTAGCGGCTGGGGAAAACCTTGCAATACTGAAGCACACTTCATAGGATGGGTAAGAATTTCTCAATCTCTATTTTAATTCATTTGAATTAACTTCAAAACATTACAATGTTAAATCATTTCATAAGACATGAATATGCAACACATATTTCAGCAGTCCATACCGTATTTTGTAATTTTACTCTCCCTACGTACTAAGGTACAGAATAGCGAGCAGCTGCTTGTGTAATGATAATACATATCACATACCTTCACACTGTAACCCCCCTTTCTTCAGACTCATGCTATGCCGGTCTTTACACAGTTACCAACTTATATAACCCCACACACAAGACACCAAGAAACCAGAGGCATTTACACCTTGTAGTTAAATGTAATACACTCATTTTACGCAGTACCGCTCTTAAGAATGAGAGCATGCAATCACAGATCTACAAACAATGCTATATTGTGGCCACTGGTCTCATCAATCCATGCTCAATGTATAAGCAATTATCAGTCTGCTTTTCAGACTTCACACTGCACACATGTTAAATCCCACACATGTCTCAAACATCACACAGATGTTACATCACACCCAGGGGCCTAGCTAAAGGCTCATGGGCCCCGATGCAAAAGTTCTTATTGCCACCCCACCGCAAACTTCTCATGGCCGACGGTCCGCAGCCTTCAGCTGCATCGCTGGGTCACCTAAGTGACCCAACAATGCAGCACTAGCAGCCGGGGGCATCACTAAGGGCTTAAAATGTCAGAGGAAATAGCCCCAATACATATGTGTCCGCCCAAAAAAAAATGTGTGTATAGGAGACAGCATATCTATAGCACTACGACCCTATAAACTATGGATAGGATTAGATACATTGGCTCAGCAGACAGTATCACACATGATAGGATTAGATACAGTAGCTCAGCAGACAGTATCACACATGATTGGATTAGATACAGTGGCTCAGCAGACAGTATCACACATGATCGGATTAGAGTTATAGTTCCCCATGCAGGGGAAGGGCATAACAGACAGTAGTTTCTTTGCAAAGTACTGGGGACAGACACACTTTTTTCTTATAAGCTGCTGCAGTGCTGCCTGGCTCTTACCTTTGAGTCTGACTATGTCTCTGCTCAGCTCTGTGAGCCATGATGTAGCCGGCACTCTGTCCCCTGAGGATGAATGTGGGCGGGTGGCAGGACATACCTACTTATGCAGAGCAGGTACAAGATGTAATATGATGGGGCCGGGGGAGGGGGAGTGGAAGTGGAAAAGGTCAGTCGACGACTCATGAGGCACCTCCTGCTGCTAGGACCACGACAATTCCCCCTATGCAGTGCACAGTCTACATGCTGGCCGCTGTAGTACACAGCCTAGTGCAGCCCAGCCAATTAGTATGACCCTCACTAATTGGCTGGACTGCAGCAGGCTGCGTAGTATAGCGTCCAGCAAGTGGGCTGTGCGCTGCTCAGGGAGGGGAAATGTGTCAGACTACAGGGCAGGGCCCGCCGCTGGGGATAAAGAGGTGGGCGGGCAGCAGCAGCCCACTACATACACCGGCATCTGGCATTTGCCAGATAGGCTGCCCGGCCCTGCAGTCAGCGTTAGTGTGGCGAGGGGGGCCTACGGCGACCGCTGCGACCCCTATAGCTACGCCACTGATCACGCCCGTTCACATTACACTCCCCCCGTTCTGACTCACATTAGTCACTGCAATGTACCTTGCTGCTCCATATTCTTCACTCTTCCTGTTTAAATTTACACCTTGTATTTACATCTCCCTCACACCAACTTACTTGTAACCAGCAGTAATCACTTACTTTGCCATTTTAACCCCTTAAAGAGACTCTGTCACCACATTATAAGTGCCCTATCTCCTACATAAGGAGTTGGGCGCTATAATGTAGGTGACAGCAGTGCTTTTTGTTTAGAAAAACATTCTATTTTTACCACTTTATGAGCGATTTTTAGCTTTATGCTAATTAGTTTCTTAAAGCCCAAGTGGGCGTGTTTTTACATTAGACCAAGTGGGTGTTGTACAGAGGAGTGTATGACGCTGACACAATGTACTTTATAATGGTAAAATTTGTTCGATATATTCAGTGTTTATTTGTGAAAAACACCAAAATGCAAAGCAAATTTGCAAAAATTTGCATTTTTCTAAATTTATATGTATTTGCTTGTAAGGCAGATAGTAATACCACTCAAAATAGTTACTAGTTAGCAGTTCCCATATGTCTACTTTATGTTTGCATCATTTTTTAAAAGTCCTTTTATTTTTCTAGGACGTTACAAGGCTTAGAACTTTAGCAGCAATTTCTCACATTTTCAAGAAAATTTCAAAAGGCTATTTTTCCAGAGACCAGTTCAGTTCTGAAGTGGCTTTGAGGGCCTTATATATTAGAAAATTCCCATAAATCACCTCATTTAAAAAACTAGACCCCTCAAAGTATTCAAAACAGCATTCAGAAAGTTTCTTAACCCTTTAGGCGTTTCACAAGAACTAAAGTGATGTAGAATTTTACAATTTTCATTTTTTTTTACCAAAATTCATTGGTAATAAATTTTTTTCTTTAACACAGAAAGATTTGCCAGAGTAATGCAAATCAATACTTATTGCCCAGATTCTGCAGATTTTAGAATTATCCCACAAGTGGTCCTAGTATGCTAATGGACTGAAACACCGGCCTCAGAAGCAAAGAAGAACCTAGAGGATTTTGGGGCCTCCTTTTTTTTTTAGAATATATTTTAGGCAGCATGTCAGGTTTGAAGAGGTCTTGTGGTGCCAAAGCAGTGGAAACCCCCAAAAGTATCCCCATTTTGGAAACTACAACCCTCAAGAGTGTTTTTTACTAAACTTATTATAATTACTCTGTAAAAATGAAAATCTACTCTTTTCTGAAAAAACTTTTTCATTTTCGTAATAGATAAAGGAGAAAAAGTACCCCAACATTTGTAAAGCATCTTTTTCCGATTATAGCAATGCCCCATATGTGGTAATAAACTGCTGGTTGGACCCACGGTAGGGCTCACAAGTGAAGGAGCACCATTTGGGCTTTGGAGAGCAGATTTTGCTGGAATAGTTTTCACTGCCATGTCGTGTTTGCAACGCCCTGGAGGGGAAAAAAAGAGTGGAAACCCGCCAAAAGTGACCCCACATTTTGGAAACTACACCCCTCAAGGAATATTTCTAGGGGTATAGTTAGAATTTTGACCCCACACGGTTTTTTTTCAGAATTGGAATTATGGCATGAAATTGAAAATCTAAATTTTTTTTCTAATAAAATGTAGTTTTAGCTGATATTTTTTCATTTTCGTAATAGATAAAGGAGAAAAAGTACCCCAACATTTGTAAAGCATCTTTTTCCGATTATAGCAATGCCCCATATGTGGTAATAAACTGCTGGTTGGACCCACGGTAGGGCTCACAATTGAAGGAGCACCATTTGGGCTTTGGAGAGCAGATTTTGCTGGAATAGTTTTCACTGCCATGTCGTGTTTGCAACGCCCTGGAGGGAAAAAAAAGAATGGAAACCCCCCAAAAGTGACCACACATTTTGGAAACTACACCCCTCAAGGAATATTTCTAGTGGTATAGTTAGCATTTTGACCCCACACGTTTTTTTTTCAGAATTGGAATTATGGCATGAAATTGAAAATCTAAATTTTTTCTAATAAAATGTAGGTTTAGCTCATATTTTTTTATTTTCATAATAGATAAAGGAGAAAAAGCACCCCAACATTTGTAAAGCAAACTCTTCTGAGCACAGCAATACCCCATATGTGGTAATGCACTGCTGTTTGGATCCACGGCAGGGCTTAGAATGGACGGAGCACCATTTGACTTCTGGAGCTCAAGTTTTGCTGAAATGGTTTGCGGCGCCATGTCACATTTGCAAAGCCCCCGAAGGGCCAAAACAGTGCAAACCCCGCAAATGTGACCCCATTTGGGAAAGTACACCCCTCATTAAATTTATCTAGCGGTATAGTGAGCATTTTGACCCCACTGTTTTTATGTTGAATTTATTGGACTTAGGCAGTGAAAATGAAAATCTACATTCTTTCTAAAACGTTGAATTTTTTTCATTTTCACAAGGAATGAAGGAGAAAAAGCACCCCAGCAATTGTAAAGCAAATTCTTCCGAGTACGCCAATACCCCATATGTGGTAATAAACTGCTGTTTGGACACACGGCAGGGCTCAGAATGGCAGGAGTACTACTTGGCATGCAGATTTTACTTGTTTTGTGGGTGACATGTCACATTTGCACAGCCCCTGAGGTACCAGCACAGTAGAAACTCCTGAGAAGTGACTGCATTTTGGAAATTATACCCCTCAGGGTAATCATCTAGGGGTGTAGTGAGGTGAGCATTTTAATTCCACAGGTGTTTCATAGATTGTATTAGATTAAGGCAGTGAAAATGGAAAATGATTTTTGTCCAAAAATATGTAGTTTCGTGCCCCTTTTTTATATTTTTACAAGGGGTAATAGGAGAAAAAACAACATTCAATTTATTACGCAATTTCTCCAGAGTACGGCAATACCCCATGTGTGGCCCTAAACTGCTGTTTGGGCACATGGCAGAGCTCAAAATGTAAGAAGCGCCATTTGGCTTTTAGAGCGCAGATTTTGCTGGACTGGTGTACAGGTACCATGTCGCATTTGCAGAGCTCCCTTAGGTACCAGAGTAAAGTGTAAGACCCAGTTTTACAAACTACACCCCTCAAGGCATTTATCATTTGCCTCGACATATGGCAGGGCTTAGGAGTAAAAGAGCAAATGTGCATGTGAGGCCTATTTTGGTGATTTTCGCAGCATTCGCCCACAATTGCAGGGCACTGGGGTGAAATAGTAAAACAAAGCCCCAAGTAGTGACCCTCATTTTTGAAACTGTACCCCTCAAGGCATTTTTAAGGGCTATAGTGAGCATTTTGACTGTTTTTTTTATTAGAAATTAACGCTCAGTGGATGATGCAAAGTGAAAATTTACATGTTCCATAGGTATATGCCATTATAGTGCACAATATGTTGTGCCCAGTTTGTGCCACTGAAGACAAATACCTCAAACTGTTAATCAGGTTCTCCCGGGTGTGGCGATGCCATATATGTGAACGTAAACTGATGTTTGGGCACGCTGCAGGGCGTGGCATTTGGCTTTTGGAGCGCAGATTTTGCTTAGTGTCAGTTCTGTTTGGGGTTTTGCTGGTATTTCAGTTTATAATACGGGGGTATACGTAAGCTGTGCGGAGCACATCAGGACACAATAAGAGAGTATAATAATGTGGTAAATAAATAATAATCCACAGATGTGTGGCCATTGTTGTACTGATAAATATAAAATCTTATACGCTTTTGGAATAGTCTGCACATTTTGCATCGCCATATTCTGAGAGCCAGAACATTGTTATTTTTTCACCCCTGGAGCTGTGTGAGGGCTTATTTGTTGCGGGACAATCTGTAGATTTCATTGGTACCATTTTGGGGTACATGCGATTACTTTTTACTTAATTTTTTGGCAAGCAAGTTGACCAAAACCCAGCAATTCTGATAAAGTTTTTTATAAAAAAAAATTACGGAGTTCACCATGCGCTATAAATGACAATTTTACTTTATTCTGCGGATCGATATGATTACGGCGATATCAAATGTATATCTTTTTTCATTCTTTGCAGCGTCTGCACAATAAAATCACTTTTGTTTCAAATAATTTATTTTTTGTGTCGCCATATTCTGAGAGCCATAACTTTTTTATGTTTCCGTCAAAAAAGCTATGGGAGGCCTTGTTTTTTGTGGGACGGGATGTAGTTTTGGTATAATTTTGGGATGCATGCTGTAAAGGGAAGTGTCCATATATATGTATATATGTATGTGTGTGTATGTATAATATATATATATATATATATATATATATATATATATATATATATGTAATGTAGTATGTATGTATACAGTGTGTGTGTATATATATATATATATACACATATATATAATATATATGTGTATGTATAGTACATATAATGTATCATGAGCCAGGGCTGTAACTACAGCAGCCCTAGTCATGAATACGGTTGGAAGCAGAGCAGGACAATTAGCATGTCCCTGCTTTGTTAGGAAACCATGGAGACAAGGGATAGTTATCCCCTGTCTCCATTTCAAGTCTCCCGCGCGCACGGACTGTCTCGTGCAGGCTCTCATGAGTCGGCTGGTGATACATTATCACCATGCCGACCCATGCTAGCCTGGGGCAAGCGCCACACTCCCCGCTGCAAGCGTACCGACAGGGTTAAATAGCCCTGCATCGGTACGCTCAGGAGCCGAGCTCAGGAGCCGAAGCTGAAGAAGATCAGCTGAGAGCTGCCTGCCTGCCTCACACACACATCACCGAGGGCTCAACTCTCTCTCTCTCTCCTCCAAAGACCTGGGTTCCTGCTGCTGTCTCTGCTGCTCCAAAGTCACGCTAAGTATCAAGTGTAGCAGCAGCTACACTTAACCCTGTCTCTCCTGCTGTAACCCTTGCTTCCCTGAGTTAACCCCTTGATAATGTCCCTACTGTCCCTGAGTTAACCCTTGCTGTCCCAGAGTCCCTGAGTTAACCCTTGCTGTCCCAGAGTCCCTGAGTTAACCCTTGCTGCCCCAGAGTCCCTGAGTTAACCCTTGCTGTCCCAGAGTCCCTGAGTTAACCCTTGCTGTCCCAGAGTCCCTGAGTTAACCCTTGCTGTCCCAGAGTCCCTGAGTTAACCCTTGCTGTCCCAGAGTCCCTGAGTTAACCCTTGCTGTCTGTTTTACACAGTAACCCATCCCCCTTGTTCCTCCTTATCCCGTATTAACCCTTAGTGTATAGGGAAAGTTATATTAGGAGGGAGTTGGATAGAGATAGAGAGCGTGTGAGAATCACAAGTAACTTATGTGTATTGTGTTGTAACGTAACTGTATTCTGTGTATGTTTATGTAAGTGGGTGGCGGTATAATATCTTGATACCGTGTTTATACTGTACGGTGATTAGTTACTGTATTATACATATGAGAGCGATTACTGTATGTTAATAAATATTACCTTTATTTACTACCGGTCTTATTCCCTTGAGTAGCCGCTAAAGCAATTAGATCGACGTTAGTATAAGGAAAAGGTAGGGGAACTAGGCATAACCCTAGTGACCCTAATTATAAAGGCGGTAGTAATAGTGGGTGCCACTAACCAGTGAATCCCGTTATTACCCCACCCCCTTTAACATTGGCGAGCCAGCCCATACTGCTTTCAATTTATTTCTGTCTTTTGTACAATAAAGTTGTGTTAAAACGTGAACTGCAGATAGGCGGCGAGGCGTGGACAGGTAACGTACATACACGGTGTAGTGTTGGGTTATACTGTGCGCCTAGACCTTTTTGAAGTTCAGATGAGTAACACAATTTTATTTAAGGCTTGATACAGGATATAATTGATCAGCGAACCTATTTTTTTTTGTTTATTTTCTGAGGTATTAACGTCTTTTATTTTGCGGTGTGCTGCTCTACGGCGACGAATTGTCGGGCGAGCAACTTATACAAAAGAGTTTGCAGAAGTATCAACGTCGGTGTTCTTCCGGTGAAGTCTAGCTGATCGAGAAAAGGCGTTCCGGAAGAAAAGGACCTTTTTCAAAACAGCGGGTGACAAGGAGGACAACGCAGACGGAGATGACTTCTGCAACAGTGAGTATGGACTTCTCCACACTTAAACACCTCGCCAAAAACAGTAAATTTAATCCAGTAACACCCACGACATACAAGTCAGCAGGAATGCTGTGGTCCACTCTCCTGGACGAGGCTTATGCACATGATAAGTTGTGTATTAGCAAGAGGAGTGTTCTTAACAAAACCTCCAAACGTCTCCACATGCTCGCTAAACTTATCTGTGTGTATGAGGAGACGTGGAAACCTGATCACTCAGAAATGAAGAGTGATTCCCCAAATCTTCACTGCCATTGTTGTGTCAACAATGTGAAGCAGGTTTGTGATTTGCAGACACAACTGGCAGAGAATGCCCAATGTAGAGATCAGCAAATTTGCATGCTGGAATCGCAGGTGATAGATTTGAGAAATCGTGGTGATGATATTGATGCACGGCTGACTGGGTCTTATGCTGTGATCAATGCGTTTAAGGTTAAGGCAGCATCTACGGATGCGATCATTGCCAAGTTGAATGATGAGCTTGCTGCTAGGTCACAATTGGTTGCCAGTATGCAAAACATCATAAAAGATTTCTCAAAAATGTTACCGGCCTTGTCTTTTTCAAGGCCTGATTCCGCTGTAAGTTTGCCCTCTACAGGGCAAAAAGGGGGGAGTAGTAAGAGTGATGGGTCAGATGCCCCAAATCGTGATCCCATCCGGAAACCTGAAGGTAACATTGTTACGAAAGTGTTACGCAGATGTAAGCGTACAATAATCAGAAGTGCGTCCCTAGCCATGCAGAACTTTAAGAGATCATGCACTGCTGACTGCCCTAAGTCCAGCAGAGCATGTGCTGTTAAATGTTTTGCATGTGCCGGATCAGGCCATATTGCGAAGTACTGCGAGTCTTTGAGTACTAAGAAATGTGGTCCTGTTAAATGCTTTAAATGTGGTCAGATGGGACATATTGCGAGGAACTGCCACGGCATAAGCAACCATGAAAAGCCCAGTGAAATGGCAATAGAAAATGGCCACGTCACAACAAAATGTGGGTTTAGACAAAATGGCTGCACAAGAGTCTCCTTACAGCCTTATGTGCTCCGCCACGTGCTCAAGGGTCTAAATGACCAACCACAACTAGGGAGTTTAGGAAGTTGGCCATAAATTGCATGTTCAGTCTGGTGTTACGTCTGTAATGGTTGTTTATGGTCAGTTGTGTTTGTCCCCAGTTGTCCGTTTGTTTTCATTTGTGTTTTTTATTTTGTGTTTCTTTCACATATTCTATTGTGGTATATCCCTGGTTATGAGTAATATGTATTTATACTATATAGGTGTTGCCTGTATTTATAATGCATAATTAGGAAACCACTCCAGGAAAACAACTGGGGAATCAACCATTGGATAGTGGTGTATTTGCACCCAATATTTTAATTGCTCTCTATTAGGATAATGTTGAAGTTGTTATTATACTGTGAACTCAGGTTGGGCGGTGCGAACAGGTAACATAAGTTCACGGTGTAGTGTTTTATGTTATTCTGTGCACCTAGACCTGGGGGGGTTCAGACAGGTAACACAACTTCATCTGAGGCCTAATGCGAGTGCAATTAAATACAGTGAATAACAGTATGGCTGATTCTTTTGTGTTTAACTGGAGTTAGGAATCTTTGGACAGGGGGAGGTAACCCTGGCATTACACCCATATCTTGATTTTAAGATAATGGGTTTGGTAAGACAGGGATATAGTTCTACAAACCTGAGAATTGTGAGGAACCACAAAAACAGTGCTTCATCCACAGCTCCCCTCGGATATCCTGACCTACACCAGTGTTGGGATACCGAGGGGTCCTGTGATATGAAGACTAATCCAATGCCCTCCTCAAGACATGGGTCAAGGATATTGGTGCTGGTATCTAATGCAGAATGCCACGCGACTAACTGCACCGAAAGAGGCATACTCCTCCCAGGAGCATACTGTACCCTTAATCCCGTATTAGGCGTTGATGTGGCGGATCAGAAGGGAAGAACTCCAGTGACACCTGAAAAAAGGCTCGACATCCGTCCAGACACCCCTGTGAGACTCCAGACGATTCCTCTTGGGTTTGGCATCGAACTCTCCTGCTAGACTTCAATGAGGAAAAGGATGTCGTGGAGAAACTGAAAGATTCCCAACACCAAGCCACTATTCAGTTGGATGGACGCGGAAGTGTCTTGGTGGGAGAGCTTGTTCGGATATAGTCCCAAGGCCACTTCCTTCTTCAAACTTGCTCATCCACCCAGTGATAATCCTTCTCACTCTTGTGGCGATTATGTACGATGGACTGTTCTGCGTGTACCGACGAATGAAAGGACTGGTTGACCAAATACAACGAGGTCAAGCAGAAAGCCACGAATACATTCGTAGACGGGGTCTAAGGACATAGTGATACAGTCCTGCGACCCAGAATTGTTTATTATTGTATGTGTATATATATATATTTGTAAAGTGTAAATCTTAATCAATGGGTCGTACAAAATTTTCAAGGTGTACATATAGACATTGTAGGTGTTGATATGTGTCCGCAACATAGGCATACTCAGTGAGGACGTGCCCGTCCCACAGCGAGTGAGTATGTACATGGAGGCGGGCATATATTTACAGCCTGTAGTCACCTCATTTACATGTGTACCTTGCACTTGTTTATGGAGGAGTAGTGTGAGATGCTGTTTGAGCATGAATCTCTATATGTACATATACCTATGGTTGGTGGGGGAATATTTTTGTATGTTTGGTTATTTTTCACTTTGTTTGTATGATTGGGTAGTGTGTAGGTACCCTTAGGGACAGGTAAGGTATTCACACACCCTTGTAGGTATTTGCCACCTCAACCTGAGAACTGGTATGGTCAATATGATGATGGATTGAATGTCAGAGGGGAAATGGAAGGCGATGCTCCACCCCACAGTAGATTCCTGGGTACCAAGACCTCACCTCCTCCTCGGGGATGATAACCTGCCATGATGAAGACCTGGATATCGGCCCACAAAGATTGTTTCGTCTTCAATCAAGATGCTGGGAAAAGTTGGAAAAGTAATGGATCACGTACAAAAGGTTGTTGAAAGGCGGACTAAGCCATTCCAAGGCTGACCATATGAGGGCACAAGTAGCCTTACACGGGTCGGCATGCTAAAATTGGATCGGCCACTGGAAAGACCTGCTGACGCCACTTAAGAGGAAGAAACTCCAAGCAAGAAAGAACAAGAAATCTGCGGCTCATGGACTTTGAGATTTTCAAATGAGCTTTGTTCGTTTGATGAGCTTTGAGGCTTCGTTCTATGGACTGTGAGTTTATTTTCAACTTCGTCTGATGAGCTTCGAGGCTTCGTTCTATGGACTATGAAGGTTTCTTCGTTCTATGGACTATGAAGGTTTCATTTCAACTTCGTCTGATGAGCTTCGAGGCTTCGTTCTATGGACTAGGAGATTTTTATCTCAACTTCGTTCTATGGACTAGGAGATTTAATTTCATCTTCATTCTGTGAACTTTGAGGTTTCGTTTCTTTGGACACTAGACTCCAGAGTCAGAGGACTGGCGGGAAGGTGTCCTTGAGGAGATAGCTGATCTCGAATATCTAGGTCTAATAGTATACTTCCTTCCATCTCAGACCATTACCAGTAACCGGGGAGGTTGAGGGGGTAAATAGAACCCCACAAACACTTCCCCAAATTGCATTGTCGAGTCCCTGACAACAGGGGGATTGTAAAGGGAAGTGTCCATATATATGTATATATGTATGTGTGTGTATGTATAATATATATATATATATATATATATATATATGTAATGTAGTATGTATGTATACAGTGTGTGTGTATATATATATATATATATATACACATATATATAATATATATGTGTATGTATAGTACATATAATGTATCATGAGCCAGGGCTGTAACTACAGCAGCCCTAGTCATGAATACGGTTGGAAGCAGAGCAGGACAATTAGCATGTCCCTGCTTTGTTAGGAAACCATGGAGACAAGGGATAGTTATCCCCTGTCTCCATTTCAAGTCTCCCGCGCGCACGGACTGTCTCGTGCAGGCTCTCATGAGTCGGCTGGTGATACATTATCACCATGCCGACCCATGCTAGCCTGGGGCAAGCGCCACACTCCCCGCTGCAAGCGTACCGACAGGGTTAAATAGCCCTGCATCGGTACGCTCAGGAGCCGAGCTCAGGAGCCGAAGCTGAAGAAGATCAGCTGAGAGCTGCCTGCCTGCCTCACACACACATCACCGAGGGCTCAACTCTCTCTCTCTCTCCTCCAAAGACCTGGGTTCCTGCTGCTGTCTCTGCTGCTCCAAAGTCACGCTAAGTATCAAGTGTAGCAGCAGCTACACTTAACCCTGTCTCTCCTGCTGTAACCCTTGCTTCCCTGAGTTAACCCCTTGATAATGTCCCTACTGTCCCTGAGTTAACCCTTGCTGTCCCAGAGTCCCTGAGTTAACCCTTGCTGTCCCAGAGTCCCTGAGTTAACCCTTGCTGCCCCAGAGTCCCTGAGTTAACCCTTGCTGTCCCAGAGTCCCTGAGTTAACCCTTGCTGTCCCAGAGTCCCTGAGTTAACCCTTGCTGTCCCAGAGTCCCTGAGTTAACCCTTGCTGTCCCAGAGTCCCTGAGTTAACCCTTGCTGTCTGTTTTACACAGTAACCCATCCCCCTTGTTCCTCCTTATCCCGTATTAACCCTTAGTGTATAGGGAAAGTTATATTAGGAGGGAGTTGGATAGAGATAGAGAGCGTGTGAGAATCACAAGTAACTTATGTGTATTGTGTTGTAACGTAACTGTATTCTGTGTATGTTTATGTAAGTGGGTGGCGGTATAATATCTTGATACCGTGTTTATACTGTACGGTGATTAGTTACTGTATTATACATATGAGAGCGATTACTGTATGTTAATAAATATTACCTTTATTTACTACCGGTCTAATTCCCTTGAGTAGCCGCTAAAGCAATTAGATCGACGTTAGTATAAGGAAAAGGTAGGGGAACTAGGCATAACCCTAGTGACCCTAATTATAAAGGCGGTAGTAATAGTGGGTGCCACTAACCAGTGAATCCCGTTATTACCCCACCCCCTTTAACACATGCTTTTAGATCCCTTTTTTTATTCTGTTTTGGGAGGGGTAGTGACTAAAAACAGCAATTCTGGAATTGTTTTTTATTTTTATTTTTTTACAGTGTTCATCGTGCAGGTAAAATAGCAAGACTTTTTTATCGTTTGCTTTGTTCCGGATGCGGTGATACCACACGTGTACTTTTTTTTAAAATGTTTTCCATTTTTTCCTATAATAAAAGACTTATTATGGGAAAAAAGGCTGTCACTGTTTTTTAACGGGAAACTTTTATTTTTTCTACTTTTTGACAACATTTTTATTAACTTTTTTTTTGTCCCACTAGGGGACTTGAAGGTACGAAGCCCTGATCGCTATTCTAATACACTGCAGATAAGATAATCAACACTAGCACAAACTTAATGAGTATAAAAATGTATACATTTTATTAAAGATAGACACAACAGAATAAAAAGATGAGTCATACAATGAAAAGAAGGCGTCCACCTCTGCAAGACCAAATGACATGTATAGCGAGCATGGACATACATAAATGTCAAAAATACAGGCGCATGTGTAAATTGGAGTTCAGAGGGGACAACCAGGCTGCATGAAATGTATAACAAAATTGTTGCTATCTGTAACAGTGGCAGTCAAATATAAAGTGCTAAAAATGCAGGTAGCAAAGCATATAGCAATAAACCACTAGACTACATATGAGTGAAGACATGCATAGGGCCCGAGCAACTCAACAACTGAAGGGCCAAAAGTAACAACAGGCCTAGAGCATGTAACAAAGACACCTGTTTGAGGTAACATACATACTCAAATTCATGGTCTCACTCAGGGAGGACACCAACACCCGACGCGCGTTTTGGCAGATGCCTTCGTCTGGGGGTGGCGTTATCCTGGCGCGGCCCTCTCCTATATAGTCCCAAACCCATGTGTTCCGGGTCAAAATCACCGATACAGAACGAAGGGAGAAAAACGGCGTCAAACAGAGGGTACAAAGATGGCCGCCGCCACACTTCCAGACCCCCTACATCGGGGAGTATGTGAGGTGGCGATGTCTGAGAGCGCCTCCCACAAACAACCCCGAGGGAAGACAGCGGACGAAAGGTACGTAGGCCACTCCCCCCCCTGTCAGCGCACCATCCCTCTATTGTGATCCGGTAAGTCGGACCCGGGACAAAATAGCCCTTGCAATGAACAATGCAAAATGGTATCTTTATAAGACCGCAGGTAAGTGCGATCAATAGACAAAATCGAACAACTGGGAAGGGACATATATTGCACATTGCCATGCTGTGTAGCGACCATTGGGTACATGGATAGCTGGTGTAATGAAGAGATAATATATCAAAATATAAGGCCCAATGACGGCAAGAAAAGGGAAGTGATGAAATGGTATGTTAGGAAAAAATTGTGTATAAGTTAAACAAATGAAGATGGTACATAATTAAAAATAAATAAACAGAGGGGACCGATGTGCAATTGCAAATGAAAAATGAAGTGAGAGAGTAGACAAGGAACAAAATTCACAAGTCCAGGAATGATGTTGTGCACCAGGTCAAGGAAAAAGAAAACAAGTGTACTATATATGAACATGTGACGAACAAGTAACCTGTGTGTACGATATGCGTACACTTAAAAAGTACATACAAATTAATATCCACTTGTGTGTCCATGTGAACAACCCAATAAAAAATACGTAACAGACAGTGACAGGAAAAGAAAAAAATAAAATATATATAACTGTGAAAATATGTGAGAAATTAAGGAAAATGGGGAATGAGGGGGGGGGAGGGTAGGGGAAGGAAATGGAAGCAGAAAAAAGAGAAGAGAACTGAGGAAGAAGGTAAAAGGAAGAAAGAAGAAAGGAAAAAAAAAAAACGAAAAAGATAAGGGGAAGACCAGAAACAGAAAAAGGGCGGAAAGAATCACTGATGCGATACAATGTATATCCATATATCCAACGTACAATGCATGGCAACAAAAAGAGAAGGAGGGATTAAAGGAAAAGACAAACACATAATTGGTGATTCATTTGAATTCAGTCAATTGCCTTCCCACACCATTCCTGATGCATCCACTCAGTCGATGTTTGTTAGGACTACATATGTGAAAATCCTGTAACGGGGAAAGGAAAGGATAGTCAACAATGTAAGAGATACAATACAGTGGAAACGGATAAAAAACCTAGACCCGCAAGGAGTCAATGGTTATTGAAACGGAGCGAAACTCAAAGATTCATTCAAGCCATATGGATACATTGTCCCAAGGGTCCATATCCAACGGGTTTGACATTGTGCCAACTTTTGTTTGACAGCCCCTCCCCTCATTCCCGATATGATATGATCAATCCCTCTCACCTTCAATTGAGATGGGTCACAGGAATGATGTAACCTGAAATGTCGGGCTACAGGTTTCAGGGCTTCCAGATTATCCATTACCCTCTGATATTCTGATGGTACTACTGGTACAGGATATCACCGACGAATATCCAACTTCTCTGTCCCAGACTCGCTTTAAATGCGCAGTCTGTTGATGTTTGTGACTGTGTTCTGTATTCGCGCAGTCTGTCGATCCGCGACTCCCTTCTATACAAGCAGTCTGTCTATCTGGACAGTCTCTGCCCACGACTCTCTGCCACCGACAGACAGTCTGTCTCTACCGGGCAGTTGTGTTACAGACGAACACTTGTGCCACCGACAGATACTTTTAGTACCACTGAGTCCTTAGTCTGTGACTCTCAAATCTGCCACCTACGGGCAGTTTGTAGTGCCGGTTTGTCAGGCATCCCGACACTCAGCTCTCCTAGAGCAAACGGTCAACAGGATAACATTCCCCATGATCCTTAACAGTTTCTACACAACAGCCAAATAACAAATGAAACACTATAACAGAGCTATAACAATACACAAATCCAAACAGCAATGTTCATTGCAGGTTCATTCTACAAAGCACTCAGCTTTCTCATCTTACACACAGACAGTTGTACGCAATGGATTCACACTACCTCTGCAAAAGTTTTTTCACTGTCTTTTTAAAAGCTTCCTCTCAACAGTCCGCTACGTCATTCCAAGGGGGGTGTGGATTATTCAATCACTGCTCACAACTTCTGTTCTAACAATCATCTGCCGGCAAAATACATCCTCTCTTACCATGAACCTCAAGATTTACACATCTTCAACAACAACTCAAGATAACGTACGCCTCTGCAATCATTCATCACATAAAAAGTTTTAACATACCTCATACTTCTGGATAAAATTACTGCGTCCAGGAAATTGTCACGTCATGACAGTGGTTCCAGCCCCGGCAAAACATAAGTGAAAAAGGTATGTGTAAGAATAAGCTTCTTATGTACCGGCCGGTTTTAATTCACTGATGCAATGCCTAACCTCTAGTAACAGCTATCAGACGATTAATCTTCCCAGGTTTCGGCACCAAAAT
Source organism: Rhinoderma darwinii (assembly GCF_050947455.1). Taxonomy (NCBI): domain Eukaryota; kingdom Metazoa; phylum Chordata; class Amphibia; order Anura; family Rhinodermatidae; genus Rhinoderma; species Rhinoderma darwinii. The sequence goes on from NW_027464092.1 coordinate 230,995, forward strand.
AACTGTTGATGCAATCATAGCCCAAAATATATATATTAGACTGCAATTTGTAATGGGTATGTCAACCGATACCCCCATGAATTCAGTTTCAAATCATAGATTATATTGATATATTGGAGCGCAGAGACACAGACACCATGCTTGTATGCTCAAAATCCTTCTCTGATGTTTATTCATCAAATAATTACAAATAATTACAAATAATTACAATAAAATCTTTCGAAAAAGGAGTAGCTTGATTCCAGCCAATCGTTTACAATGTGTCGTTAATTTGGATTTAATTTAGCCAATAGCATATAATGACAATATGTTTTGTCCTGAACCAATCATAGGTTTAGAAGACGTCTTAAATGTAAAACTATGAGTTCCCAAAATATACCATGTCATAGATGTTAAGAGTCGGAATGACCCCCTCCCTTAGAGTAAACATAGCCATTCTCCAGACCGGTCAAGGATAATCGGCTCCTTATCACACAAAAATGGGTAAATATTTATCTGTATTCTCCGTACCAAGAGAGAGACCAAATATAAACATTCAGCTCAGACCATATAACATAGAATTGTTTCAGACAATGCTGACATAGATATATTAGCTTTAAAGCAACATGACTTATTAATCTCAAAATGGCTTTTTCAGGCCACAATATGGATTCCAGATATCCAAAATGGATGCCACCATACAAGATGGAGTCTACGCAAAATTAAATCATTTAAACATATTCTAATCACTTTCACAAGGACATAGCCTTTATTTATCCCAAGTAATACAGAAGGAATAGGTGAGGAATCTGAATTCCCTGAAGCCCTCGAAGCTTATAAGTGGAATTCTCCCTGTAAGCTTATCATCGGTTCACTTCCAGTCGTACAGGGAACAAGTCCAATGATGGCTTAGCATAATTATGAAATTCCCTAGTATATACATGTAGATTCATCAAAGAGTTTTTCTCAAATGAGTGACCGTGTGAGACATTTTTACAGTTGCTGCTCGTTGCAGGTTCCACTTGAAGAATAATCACTTACTGGGTCTCCCATTTGAAATGAATAAATTCATACATTTGCAGGTGTCTATTGATTTTAGAGACATTGTTGAACATAATGATTGTGCATTAACCAGCGTGAAGTTTGAAGAAAGAGTTTCATTGTAGAGATGCATTGTTAACAATTCTTCATTGTGTTGGCAGTAATATTGAAAACAAACGATCATTAACTTACACTGCGGGAAAAGAAGTTTATGCTGCTATTTGTACACTGGTAAAGCGATAGGTCCTCCAGCTCTGCATCTCAGGACATACTGCTCATAAGCTGTTTGAGAACCAAAAGAAATGTAGTATTTTTTTCTTCACTTTCCAGATTGATCAATATCTGTATAAGAACAGAAGAGAATACGCTGTGCTTTGTTGCCTTATGGCACATATTATATAAAGCTTGAGCTTTTCTGGTAATAGATTGTTTGATAACTGTATGTAGCTGATATATTTTTTGCATGTTCTCTGATCACAATGAACAAAAAAATATGAGTAATTATTTCATCTGGCATTAAAAGCCATCTGTGGAAATGACGGACCCCTTAATGAATGCAATTACAGCCTTTTACAGCATCCATTAAGGGGCTTTAATCTAATGTGCTGTGTTTAATGGCACATCAGAATTGTATGCAGCTGAACAAATAATCTTTCAGCTAAAGGTTAGGGGCCAAACTATAAGTGACATCTAGAGGGTCCAGAGAGCTCAATATACTGTCGAAATTACAGTAGAATCAAATAATTGCCTAGATGTAGAAATGTTTCAATTGGATGCAAACAATTCCTTGATAACATTTTGTTACAGTCTGACATTGGGAATCCAGTTATTACCGTACAGATGATAGATTAATATTCCTGCTAACATGCTGTGATCACCTATTAGAACCTGTCTGAAAATTGACTGTTTTATTATGCCAGTATTTCAGTTGTCATCGGACCAATTGTTTTGTGCTTTATGCTTTTCAATAACCACCTGGGCTATTTACACACAGTAACATAGTTTAGAATAAGGCTACATTCACATGACAGTGAAAAACGGCCATGCGACGGCCGTTTTCATAACAGCCGTTTTCAGAACAATAGAGTTCTATGGGTATATTCACACGGGCGTTTTTTTAAAGGCCCGTGAAAACTGGCTGTCAAAAAATAGGACATGTCCTATTTTTTACCGTTTTGACAGCCCCATGGCTCCCATAGAAGTCAATGGATCAGTTTTTTATTAATCAATCCTTGTAATGGCCGGTAAAAACTGATCATGGCTGAGGATTCCCCGCACGCCACGCTACTTTGAGTGCTGAGCCCGGGGAAGCTCTTAACATTACTATCCATATATGGACAGTGATGTCGCGCTTTCTACTATGGAGTCTCTGGCCATAGAATCGCGAGATCTCTGGCCGGGGACTCCTGTCTATCTTGGACCCCCCCCCACGTAGATAGCGCCATAAGTATATTCTGCTTTATTGTACATCCTTGTGCCTCTAAATTCACACGGAGGCATACTTTACAGAGTATTTTTCTGTCACATTCCACATAAACTCTGTATGTACACCTAACAGCAACTACCGTAAAGGTACCATGATCATGGCTTGGCAGTATGCATAAGTCCTTAGTTAAATGACATAAAAACCAAATGCTGTTAAACCACCCAAACGCTGAGGAATTAATGCAGCCTTCTGCTCTTTTATTGTTTCCTCAGTGAGAGCTACTTTATATATAAAGATGATTTAAGAGGTTCATTTTCATTTATCTATTCCTGTGTGTGTATATTTTTTGCAGCCAAATAATAAAATCCTTAGACCTCTTGAAACCCAAATCGACTTCTGTGGAGTGACATCACCTGAGCCTCGAGTGTAATGCCAGTAGTGGAAGCCAGCTTTGTAGACTTTGTTCTTATTATAAGATAATATCATTTGAAACGGCTAGGGCTCAGTTCAAGGATGCTCTCCTTAAAATAGGTAGAAGAATTAAACAAGTACAAAGACTAATAAATAAGAAGGAAAGCAAATAAGTTTTATTTCCATATGTCAATCTAAATTTTTCCACACAGATTTATAATACAGATGAATACATTTTTATAAACCATTTATGTCTACCAATTTTTTCCTGTTAACTGGCTAAAAAAAATCAAATACATTTACACAGTTTAAGTTTTGAGTTCTGCAAATTTGACAAGGATGTGCCCACGTATGAAGAGAACGCTTTCGTGTCAACTCTGATTTGTAGCCATTTTACATAATATATTAGGAAATTTCAGGTACACTATAAGCAATTCTCTATTTTAAAGTTATCATCCGAAGATCAGTTCAGATAAGAGAGCAGCAACATGGAAATCAATTTCCTTGGCTGGCCTGAAAGTGCTATCAGGGGAATTCAAGTACTGTATACAAATAATATTGTTTTCAATGAGTGAAGTGAACAGAGAAGCTCTTGCTGTGCTTATCACTTCAATCACATGTTTGATCTTTGATCGCTCCAAAATACATTCTCCATCCCATTTTTCTTCAAATATATGATAAGACTATGGTTTATTACAGGTGAATATTTTTTTTTTTCAAAATCAGAATTGGATCAAACAGGTGATAAGTATAAGTAAGGACTTTTCCTCTAAAGACATATTCTCACTTGGCAGATTTGTTGCAAAATTTTCTGTGACTATCCTATTCATCTGAATGAATAGAAATGATTTTCAGTCGCATAAATTTCTGCAACAAATCTGCCATGTGCGAATTTACTCTAATTTATTATTTTCCCTGTGATTTGGCAAAAAACAAACAATAAAAGAACCTGTGGCAAACGTGCTGCACCATGATTCGGCTGCTGGTGTGTAACCACAGGATTATGACATCTGGTGGTGAACCCGACAACAGAAAAATAAAGGCTTTTCCAATTAAATGTATGTCCTTCTTTTGCTGTTTTAGGCCTCGTGCACACTTCCGCCACAGTTTTCACGGCCGTTTGTGACGGATCCGTGTGACCGTTTTAGCGGCCGTGTGTACTCCGTGTTTCCGTTTCCGTGCGCTGAGCATGGTACTGTCCAGGGTGCTGAAAGAGTTAATGGGCTGCACTGATCGGCGGTAACTCTTTCAGCACCCTGGACAGTACCATGCTCGGCACGCGGAAAATAAAATTTTAATGTAATAATAGAAAAAAAAATTAAATAAGTTCATACTTACATTCCTCCTGTCTGGCCTCCAGCGATGACGTTTCATCCATCTCGCCGCTGCAGCCAATCACAGGCTGTAGTGGCGGTCACGCACGTCAGGATGACGTCAGAAAGCCGGCCTCCAGGGATGACGCTTCATCCCACGTGACCGCCTCTGCAGCCAATCACAGGCTGCAGCGTCAGAAAAGAAGGTCGGACTGGAGGAAGAAGAGGAACTCGTCACCAAGACAATGACCGGGTACATATGAAATGTTTTTTATTTTATTTTTAATCAGCAGCCTCTTTTCTCTATCAGTGATTGGTAGAGACAAGTGGCTGCCGATTAGTGTAATATTTTTTTAATGTTTTTCTGCCCGCCCGGCGGTTGCTTGGCAATGGCTTCGTCACACACAGACGGCACACGGATGCCTTCCGTGTGCCTTCAGTTTTTTTGACGGCCCTATTGACTTGCATGGGTCTCACGGTCACGGAATCTCGGACCAAAGTAGGACATGCTCTACTTTGGATCGGAATGGAGCAACGGACCGTCAAAAAAACTGAAGTGTGCATGGCCCCATTGAAATGAATGGGTCAGGGTGATAGCCGTCAGAAAAACGGCTAGCACCCTGAAGGAAAAAACTGAAGTGGGCATGGGGCCTTACATGTTTTCTTTTTTGAGTCTGTGGCTCTGTGGGTGGAATAGAGAGATTTCATCCTCCTTTTTACATTCCTAGGGAGATCATTGAGTAAAGGGGGTTTTACACTGAGCAATTATCTGGCAAACCATCATTAATAGAACGCTCGTTGCTGATAATTTCCCCGTGTAAACAGGGCAGCGATCAGCAGATGAACGAGCAAACGCTTGTTCATCTGCTGTTCGTATCGTTTTAAAAAAGTAAAATATTCTCGTTGTCGGCAGCACATCTCCCAGCGTAAATAGGAAGATGTGCTGCCAATATGATAATAATGTATGGGGACGAGCGATAACGACCGCTTGTCCCCATCCATAGCTCCTTGTAACAGGAGCAAAGGAGCACCGATCAACGAGCTGTCTCCTTGATCGACGCTCGCTGCACTGGCCAAAATCGACCGGTGTAATAGGGCCTTAAGCCACACTCATACACTGTGGTACTCCTTGTACTGTACTGTTCTGGTGTGTACTGTTGTAAATGTCTGTTACAATGTTGTTATTGCTGCAAATATTTCAATAAACATTGACTACTTATAATAATATATATATATATATATATATATATTTATAATATAATTAAAAATGGATTATAATGAGGGCAATCTGGGCGGTAGATCGGGACCCTGATCACCAGAAGTACCCATATAAAAAGATTGTCCTCATTATAACAATTTTATCTAAGTTTTATTAGGACATGGCGACTGGCACGATCTGCCAATGACAGCACCAGCAGGGAGAGGGGGGTGAAGACATACGTGGGTGCAGGGGCGTAACTAGGAAAGCAAACTTTTGACTGGGCCCCCCCTCCCATGGGTGTCACACAACCCCCCCCCCCTTGTAGATAGTGCCTTTTTTTTTACAAACCCCCCCTTTTGATAACGCCATACAGCCCCCCTGTAGATAACGCCATACAGCCCCCTTTGTAGATATCTACAGAGGGGGCTGTATGGCGCTATCTACAGAGGGGGCTGTATGGCGTTATCTATGGGGGGGCTGTATGACGTTATCTTCGGGGGGACTGTATGGCGTTTCCTACAGGGGGGATGTATGGTGTTCCCTACAGGGGGGGGACTGTATGGTGTTCCCTACAGGGTGGGGCTGTATGGCACTATCTACAGGGGGGCTGTATGGCGCTATCTACAGGGGGGCTGTATGGCGTTATCTACAGGGGGACTGTATAGCGCTATCTACAGGGGGGACTGTATGGCGCTATCTACAGTGGGGGCTGTATGGCGTTATCTAGAGGGGGACTGTATGGCGTTATCTACGGGGGGAAGTATGGCGTTCCCTACAGAGGGGGCTGTCTGGCGTTATCTACAGGGGGGACTGTATGGCGTTCCCTACAGGGGGGGTCTGTAGGGAACGCCATACAGCCCCCCCTGTAGTGAATGCCATACAGCGTCCCCCCCTGTAGGGAACGCCATACAGCATCGTCCCCCCTGTAGGGAATGCCATACAGCGCCCCCCCCTGTAGGGAACGCCATACAGCGTCCCCCCTGTAGGGAACGGCATACAGCTCCCCCCCTGTAGGGAACGCCATACTTTCAGTCCCCCGTTCTCCCTATCGCTGCCAGCGATCACACATGTATTCCCTATCCTGTGGATAGGGGATACATGTCTTTTGTTTAATGGCAGAGTGGGGAGATACCTCCCTAATCTGCTGTAGTGTTTAGTGGCGTCCCGCTGTAGCAGCCATAGCGGCTGCTAGCGGAGCCTCCGGCCATGGTGGGGGCCCGTGCCGGTGGGCGACACGGGCTCCCTCATGCCGCGGGCCCCGTAGCAGCCGCTACTGCTGCTACAGCGGTAATTACGCCACTGCGTGGGTGGCTTGGAGGTTTGGAAGTTGTTTACATCAGCAAGTCAGCTGGCCTTTACTTGTTTATGGAGAGTTAAGAAGAAGAGGGGCGATTGGGGCAAATACTGTTTCTTATGCTCAGAGGCTGTACTGCTCCTAGCAGCTGATATAGGTTTTCATCCTTTCTACTGAATTGGAGAGCTACTTGGAAGAGAGCCAGTTAGTACTTTTGACAGACTGGTACTTTTTCAATCAACATTTTTGGTTAGTAAGAGATTTCCTCTGCCTCAGAGACCCTGATTTTAAGAGAGTAGGAGTATGCTGTTTCAGTACATAGAGGCCTGCCAACTAGAAAATGCTAAAGCCCGGACTAATAATCCTGCCATAGGGTCCCAATATGATGTAGATAAATAGACATACTCTATTTATTTCTGTGTTTGTGTGTATAAGCGTATTTGTGTGCACCTGTATGTATGTATCTGGAAAAGAGTACCTCTGTGTGTATATTGTATTTGTAAAAATATGTCTCTGTGTGTTTGCATGTGAATATGTACATGTAAGAACTCCTATATGTGTTAAAACATGCCTATGTTTGCTATACACATGTGCCTATGTGTGTGTGTACAGCATGTACTGTATGTTTGTCTGTGTAAAAGCCAGCCTATGTGTGTATGTATGTATGTATATAAAAGTTAGCGTTTGTGTGAATGTATGTGTAAAAGTGGGCCTCCATCTGTTACCGTATGTATGAGATAAGTTTGATTCTGGCAACTGTTTCCATGCAGAAAGATTTATACTGTATGTAGTAAGCTATCATACCAATGCAATAAGCTTGGTACTGTTACTATATCTGTGCAGTAAACTTGCTTATTTTATTGTACCTACAGTATGTACTCAGATTGGTCTCTTATCATATCTATGCAATAGGCTTGGTTCTGTTACCTAATGCAGCAAACTTTGCAGAGGTGCACATATAGTCTATAATTTGGGATCCATAATCTTTGTGTTGTCAATTATCTAATAAATAAGATATAAAAAGTAATGAAATAGTACCAAATTCTATACATAAGTCTCTGAAAATCTTTCCATCTCTGTACATAATTGGGTGTTCTTATATTTGCTTAGATAAACAAGCTCAACAGTTTCATAATGAAAAATAATGAGCATATCCTTTTTTTTTTGCACTTGAATCCCTTCCAAAAATTAATTAATCCGTTTAATACGTCAAGAAAGCTGTAGAGAAATAATTGCCTGCTCAAGAAAAATCAAGTTCTCTACTATAAAACAGAAAATCGTGAGATATACAGAACAGCTTTAAACGTTGTTTGTCACAGGCCGGCTGTCATGCAACAAAAGTTGCTAATTCCAATGATTGTGGTGGACCATTATCTATTATCACAGTGAGAAGAATATATCAAAGCAAATGTCCAAAAAATCTGGTGCAAATTGAAACCAAACTATAGTAAAAAGACTGGTTTTTTTTTCTGATTGTAAGATTATTCCTTGCCTGGCAAGCATATGTTCCAAACAAAGATTCTCTGTCATCCTCGCCGGTCTCAGGTCTGTATGTACTACGTCAATATATACTGGGATTGGCATCGAAGGGGACTTGTATGCCAGGATAGCACACAAAAGCAGGCAGTGATTCTCTGAACTAAACATATTATAAGGCGGAAATAGGAGGAGGAGGAAGGAGGGTTGATCACTCGGTACCTCGGTCACACTGACTTCTACTTCCTTCTGATGGGAGTAGTAACACCCCCTCTGTGAATCTCTCCTGCACTACAGACTGACTACTGGGAGGAAGGAGAAGACAGCTATATCTGCACCCGGGTGAACTCCAGTGGCGTCACTGTCCATATATAGACAATTATCAAAGACCTTCCCCGGTTAAAGGTGATGCCTTTACAATGTATTTACAATGTTGTTAAGCTTTGTAATTGACGGTAAAAGCATATAAAAATGTAAATTGACACGCAGCATAGTTCTTATATTTGTGAAAAAAAAATTTATGTATATTTCTGTCTGACCACTTCTTATAGATTGCATCATTACTAAAGGACGAGTGGATTCCGTCCACTTCAAGCCCTGCATCAACTGAGGACACTGACATCAGGAAAATAAGAAGGTAAACTATCCCATGTCTTCTGGTTATGATACAGTATGGACTGTTCCATTAATGGAGCACTTTATACAGTCTTTCATATACTGTCCGTGTGCACTGTTTGCAGGTGCAGAGCTTCTTACGTGGTTGGCTATGCCGGCGGAAGTGGAAGAGCATAATCCAGGATTACTCAAGAACTCCACATGCAGACAGCATGCGTAAGAGCAACCAGGTGGTGTTCAGCATGCTGGAAGCAGAGGCAGAGTATGTTCAGCAACTGTATATCCTGGTCAACAACTTCCTGCGCACTCTGTGTATGGCGGCCAGTTCAATGAAGCCGTCAATCACTCACGATGTCAGCAGCATCTTTCTCGATAGGTAGACTTCTCCTGCCGCTAATGTGTACAGTATCTTGTACTGTACTGAATTATTTATTTATACATATTTTCAGACTTGACAAATATACCACATACAAAACAAGAAACAATAGCTTTGCTATTCTACCTTTCTTTCAACCTTTCTCTTTCCCTTTCCCCGCAGATCTTTGTTTTCAATATAAACAACATCTCTAGGTTATATCATCTTGTCCTTCAACAATAAACGCATACAACAAACAAGAAAAAAATAAAGTTATATCATATATATACTTCTTCTCCCACCACATGTTGGTCACCCGGTCAGTCTCCTATATAATAATCTTTTTTTAACAGTTCAGCTCAATATTCATTCAAACTACAGAAAGAATCCACTCTGCCCATGTTTTTGGGAATCTCAGTCTTTTTTTTTACCATATGTTACAAGATCATCCATTCCAATAATTTAATTTACTTTTAGAAGCCAGTCATTCACTTCAAAGGAATACCCACTCTTGCAGCATTAATTAAGTTTTTAAGAAGCAAATCTGTATAATTCTTATATGGGATATCGCTGTGACGCAGAAGGAAGAACTCCGGCACTAGAGGTCTCACATCTTCTATTACCAGACTTATTATTCTCCTAATCTCACTCCAATAAGCTTTAGGCTTTTCACATTCCCAAAATATATGGAACAATGACCCATTTTCTTCCCCACATCTCCAACAATTTGGAAGGTATGAATTTCAGATTTTATGAATTTTCAAAGGGACCATATTCTATACGCCGTTTCTTGTATTTTACTACATATACTTGTCTTATGAGTCAGTCTATATATTTTATCTCTTTGGTCTGCTTTGAATCTTATCTCCAAATCTTGTTCCCAAGAGGAGATGTGCGTCGGTGTTCTATGTCTATTTGTATTGATCAATAATCTATAGATCGTGGATAATGTTTCTGTACTTACCCCTCTCTACTACACAGTTCCTCGAATTTTCTACGTTTCCTGTCTATCTCTACATTTTGAGGTAGGGCTGCTAAGAAGTGTGTCAATTGAATTATTCTCCAAAAACCCAATGGACATGGGTCAGTTATCTGCATAATTTGTTCTTTGGTCAACCAGCTTTAATCTCTCCTAAAATGAACCGCTCTATAAATCCCTAGTTTCCTCCATTTCCTAAAAATTACATCTTCTACTCCTGGTAAAAACTCACTTGTACCTAGTATTGGTATCATAGGAGATGGCTGAGGGGATATGTTTTTCTCTTTAAAAGCTTTGTTACATTCCCTTAATTTTGCTCCGAAATTTGGGTGGCTACTCAATTTGCTCCTTATTTCTTTATTGGCCCAAGGTAGGCAATCTGGTCTCCGAAAAGGTCTGTTCTACTTCCACCCACATTTTAACTTTATGACAACACCAGTCTATCACCCGATTCAGGTAAGTTGCCTATCCCTCCCGCTTTCTTCTGTCTCTACAACACCCTCTTCGAAACTCTGGCAGGTTTCCCAGCCCAAATTAATTTATGTTCGAATGACGATAGAGAGTGGCAAAAACTGCCTGGTATCCTGATCGGGATTGTCTGAAACAGATACAGTTTCCTAGGCAGGATTTTCATATTTATAGCTGCCCATATGTCAAGCCATGTAATGTAATTTCTTCCACATCTCTGAAAGTCCTCTTTTAGTCTGATGTATTTCTAAGTGCACAAAATTTAGCAAGCTCCATGCACCTTTTTGCAAAATTTTGCACAATGTACGTTGTCTATTTGATAAAGTCGCACATTTTAAAATAGCTTTAAATTTTACTGTCATGATAATTCCCTCCATTGTCTGATGGCAATGAATTTTATCCAAACACCTCGGAAAGAAACCTTGTAATAGTTTTCTGCATTTTGCAATGTTTAGATATAGTGATGTAACAAGGAATCGTGGGGCTTCATAGCATAACTTGGAATAGAACCCCATTTTGCCAAGGGCACCATCAGTAACAAATTACTGTCAAATAGATTAATGTTTATTATAGTCTTTACTGTCTCCTTGGTCCTTTCCTTCTTTGCTTGGCCTCTCAGGCCCTTACCTCTATTCATCTCCACATTGTAAATATATTTTCCTCCATCGTTAACACATATTGCTAACTACTACTGTATCTCTGAGCCTCGGCTTCTTGGCTCCATAGCATCTGCTATGCTTGCTGCCCTCGTGGCTGCATGAGATGTTTTATTTGTGTTGTTCTTAAGCAACTTGAACTTCATCTGGGTTTAGGCATTACAATTTACTTTTCTTAGTGGTGTACTTCCTAACTTCTATTTCTAGTTACTGAATAAATAATATTCTTAATCTAACAAGCTCCATTTCTTAATCCAAGGGCCAGGCACCAAGACAGAACACTGCAACTGCTTTTCATTTTATTTCCGCATCTTATTCCTATTCTTGTTAGTAAGGCACAGCTGGTTACCATTGTCTTCTTTTTCTTTAGTGATATCATGTAATTTTAAGCTATGAGTGTTCAACGCCTTTTTACCTGCATTGCATTGATGAAGACTGGTCCCTCAAGTTACAATATTAATTCCTTCCCGTATGACCACTGTAACTATATATTACATTTATTACCGTAAGACCATAGCTCAATGGGACACTAGTAATTGGTACAGAAGTCCCAAAAATGTCAACCCAAAATAATAAATAATTAACATTAGAGAAAAATAAGTTGATAACTAATACAGATATAGCAAATCCAGACATACCTTAAAAAGAGCTTACTTTATTACTTTGTCCCACTAGGGGACTTGAGGGCAGGAGGCCCTGATCGCTAATCTAATACACTGCACTACATGCGTAGTGCAGTGTATTAGAGCTGTCAGCTACTCACTGACAGCAAGCATAGTGGGTCCTGACTTTGTCAGGACCCACTGGGCTTCCGTCGATGGCATAGCCGGACGCTATTGTTTGGTGTCCGGTTGCCATAGTCAACATCGCCGGCCACTATCGTGTAGCAGGCCGGCGATGGCAGCTTAACCCCTAAAAAGCCGCGATCTCTATTGAACGCGGCTTTTAAGGGGTTAATCAGCGGGGACACCGCGATCGGTCCCCGCTGTAGGAGCTGCGGCAGCTGCTGTACGAGACAGCAGCTGTCACAGCTCCTGAATGTGTCGGGAGGACAGCTGAAACGGCCGTTACTCCCGAGACGTACTATTAGGTCATGGAGCGCGAACGATACAGCTACCATGACCTAATAGTACGTCCAGGAGCGGGAAGGCGTTAAGGGCCTCAATAGCCCCTATAAAAGGCATCTTTTGTGGAAAGAGGCAGTAGTGTTGAAATGTGATGTATTGTTTGTACAGGAGATGCACTTTCATAGCGAGAAGACTCCTAAACGTACACATCCTAAATTTACTCATATTTACTTGACATCATTGCCTAGCAAAAATGAAGGGGTCATGATATCTATTTATAACTCTGTGATATTTACTCATATACGCACACTTTCTGACAAACAGGGGAGTGTAACGGCTGCCGCGCCATTCCCCGCCGTCCCCACGGCCTCTGCTCCATTTCCGGCGTCCTCCATCACCAGCTGCTCATCCCGAGCTCCACTTACCCGATCCGGACGCTCTGCTGGCCCTGGACGGCATCAGGTGTGTGCATCCCTTACCTCCCTTCGCGGCCATCATCCTCGATGTGCGGCTGCAGTCACTAGAGGGTGCGCGCGCTGACTCGTCCTGTCTTGAAGGGCCAGCACGCGCCTTAATTCCTAAGACTTCTTATTTAAGGTTCCTCCTCACTTGCATCCCTGCTTGTTCAACCAAGTTCCCCGTGAGTTCCCTGTGCCCTGGTTCCCTGTTTCGGTTCCTTCTGCCTTTTGTCTGGATTTCCCGTTACTGACCTCTGCTTGAACTTGACTATCCTTGCCTGCCACCTGCTTTGATCTATTGCTGCCATACCCGTTACGCCGCCTGCCACCGGCCTTGACCTATTGCTGCCATACCCGTTACGACGTCTGCTGCCTGTCCTGACCTCTGCCTATCCATCCGACTGCCTCTACTTGCTGTGCCAAGCGTTGCCTGGGATCCAAGCATCCTCTCCCAGACGACACCGAGGATCCACGAACAAACCGGTGAGAACCGTTATAGGTTGAACAAGCCATGGATCCCCTTGACATAGCCCTGCCTGACACAGCTGATATGGCTCAGGAGCTTTCGAGACAACGAGTCCGCCAAGATCAGCTGTTTCAGCCACTGCAGAATGTGTCCACTCGTTTGAACGAACTAACGCCACCGGCGCCTCCGATACCACCACCACCACCACAGCAAGCTCCTGTCTACAGTCCTGGACTACATTTGCCTACGCCTGCCCGCTATGAGGGAGACCCCAAGACCTGCAGGGGATTTGTTAACTAATGCACCATCCACTTTGAAGTCATGGCACATCATTTTTCCATAGATCTAGCTATGGTGGCTTATATCCTGTCCCTGCTGTCCTATGAAGTGCTGGCTTGGGCATCGCCCTTGTGGGAGAGAAACGACCCCATCATGTACAACATTCAGAACTTTCTCTCCATGTTTAAAAGGGTGTTTGAAGAATAATGAGGCTTGATATCGACCTTCTGGGAGGGTTTGGCGGGCCGAATGAAGGCCGAATCAAGGATGAACTTGCTGGCCGAGACATTCCACCATCCTTGGATGACATGATTACTCTAGCTAATCGTATAGATATACGTTTCCATGAGAGACAACAAGAGTCTGCTCTAGGCAATCGGACATCACGGTTGGCACCAACCTTCCAAAGACCTCTTCTGGCCTCATCTTCCTCCCGGTCGGATGGACCGGCTGTGTCCAAGAGAAGCGAATGTCTGTACATCAGGAACATTCTGTTCCATTTAAGGAGTTAGGGACTCGCAAGTCTGGGGATCCTTGTCGTGGATTGCGAGCTTGCGTCCTTTTGGCCAAAATGATTACTAATACCCCAGGTATTTTTCATTACTACGTATATTCGCTTCTCTTGGACACAGCCGAGTCTTTGATGCTGGGAGAGCTTGGTGTGTTGTTGTTTAGCATAGCAAGCAGGGTAGCCCGCTCTATGAACTATCAAGGCGTCACAAATAGGCTTCTACCTGGCTATACACGTTGTGCCTCATGACGTACACACTATCCCTCCATGTTTCACACACTTGCACCCCATTATCCATTTATTTCTATTGAGGCACTTCACTCATTACTGTCCCCTATATTTCACTTATAGTATTACACTTGCACACACACTATTCATTTATTATTTCTTACTACACATCCCATGCACCACACACACCACTCCCCTCAAGACCAGTTGGAGTGGCTATTATTATTTAAAGCACCTGCTCACTCCTTCATCAGCGTTTCTGACCTGGCTGTGTCCATTTGTAAGTATGGCATTTTTCGGTGGTTTTGTATATGTCCCCTTGTTTTTATCGGTTCTGTCTAGAGAGAACAAGACTCACGCCTGAGGAGCGCCAGAATAGACGCAAGTTGAATTTATGTTTGTATTGTGGTGGAAAAACGCACTTCCTTAGAGACTGTCCAGTGAGGCAAGAAAACTCCAACGCCTAGTGCAAGTAGGAGAGGCTGCCCTAGGTGGAAATACCTTCCTCTCAGAAGATGACAATACCAGCGAAGCTGTCCTTTGCAAGAACCACTTTCTGCGTTCAAGCCTTCCTAGATTCCGGATCCGCTGGGAATTTTCTGTGCCAGTCCTTGGTAAATCGCTACCAAATCCCACTGCAAAGACTAACCAAACCGTTGTCCATTGCTTCTGTAGATGGGAGGCTCCTACAGGAAACTATCTATCTCGTCACCGAGCCCATTCTCCTGTTAACAGGGGCACTGCACCAGGAACGTATCTCCTTCTATGTGTTAAAGAACTCTCTGAACCCTTTGCTACTAGGTCTACTGTGGTTGCAGAAGCACTAGATGTTATTGACTGGACTGGAGGTCAAATTACCCACTAGAGTGACTTCTGTCACCAACATTGTCTACAATCTATTCGCCCACCCATGGCTCGGCCTACAGAACCTAACTCAGCAGGACTTCCTACTCCATACAAAAGCTTCTCGGATGTCTTCTGTAAACAACAAGCTGAATCGCTGCCTCCTCACAGGCCATACGACTGTGCCATAGACCTGGTCCCCAACGCCATGCCTCCCAGGGGTAGAGTCTACCCTTTGTCTTTGCCCGAGACTGAGGCCATGTCTCGGTATGTCCAAGAAAATCTGCAGAGAGGATTCATCCATAAGTCCTCCTCTCCTGCTGGCGCAGGGTTTTCCTTTGTGCTAAAAAAATACGGCTCCCTGCGTCCTTATATTGATTACCGAGGATTAAATAATATCACGTTAAAGAACAAGTACCCATTACCATTGATCTCAGAACTCTTTGACCGTCTACAGGGGGCGAAAGTCTTCACCAAACAAGACCTTCGTGGAGCTTATAACCTCATCCGTATCCGCGAGGGAGACGAATGGAAAAACGCCTTCAATACTCGTGATGGGCATTTTGAATACCTTGTCATGCCCTTTAGACTTTGTAATGCTCCTGCGGTTTTCCAGGCCTTTGTTAATGACATTTTTCGAGATCTGTTGTACAGCTGTGTGGTGGTATACCTAGATGACATTTTAATCTTTTCTCCCAATATTCAAACTCATCTTGTGCATCTGTGCCAAGTGTAACAGCGTCTGCGAGAGAACTCTCTGTTTGCCAAGCTAGAGAAATGCCTCTTCGAGAGAACCAGCCTGCCTTTCTTGGGGTATGTCATTTCCGACCAGGGTCTTCAAATGGATCCAGCCAAGCTATCCTTAATTCTCAACTGGCCTCGTCCGCAAGGACTCAAAGCGGTCCAACGTCTGCTGGGATTCGCAAATTATTATCGCCAGTTTATTCCTCATTTCTCCTCTATGACAGCTCCTATTTCTGCTCTAACCAAAAAAGGGGTTAATGCTAAAGACTGGACCACGGAGGCCGAAGCCGCATTCCAAACTCTGAGGGTATGTGCACACGAGAACTGGCTTTTACGTCTGAAAAGACAAACTGTTTTCAGGAGAAAACAGCTGCATCGTTTCAGACGTAAAAGCTCTTCCTCGCATTTTGCGAGGCGTCTTTGATGGCCGAACATTTGAGCTGTTCTTCATTTAATTCAAATAAAAAATGGCTAAATTCCGTTTCAAAGAAGAGTCCTGCACTTCTTTGACGAGGCAGTCATTTTACGTAAATTACGTAAATTACTGGTCGTCGGCACAGTACGTCGGCAAACCCATTCAAATGAATGGGCAGATTTTTGCCGACGTATTGTAGCCATATTTTCAGGCATTATACGCCTCGTTTACGCCTGAAAATAGGTTGTGTGAACCCAGCCTTAAAGCTGCCTTCACTTCTGCTTCAGTCCTACAAAGACCAGATTCCACCAAACCCTTGGTTCTGGAGGTCGATGCTTCATCTGTGGGAGTTGGAGCTATTCTTTCAAAAAAATACTTGTAGAGGGAGACTCGTGGCCTGCCGTTTTTTCTCCAAATCGTTCACATCCGCTGAAAAAAATTATGGAATTGGAGATAAAGAAATTTTAGCTATTAAATTGGCCCCTGAGGAATGGAGACATTTGCTTGAGGGTGCACGGCACCCCATCATCATTTACACAGATCATAAAAACCTCCTATACTTACAGACTGCTAAACGTCTAAACTCTCGTCAAGCTCGGTGGGCATTATTCTTCTCCAGATTCGATTTTCAGCTTCACTACAGACCCACTGGAAAGAATACCAAGGCTGGCGCGTTATCTCGCTGTTTTGACCCCACAGACCAAGAGCCCAGCCCACAGTTTATTATAGATCCGAAACGTATTGTGATCACTGCTCCTGCTGAAGTGGTACACATTCCCCGAGGAAAGATCTACGTACACCCTAAACAAAGGGATTGTGTTCTTCGTTGGGGTCATGCCTCCAGGGTTTCTGGGCATCCTGGCATCAAAAAGACTCTCAATTTGATTGGCCGTCAGTACTGGTGGCACTAAAGACTTTGTTCCTGCCTGCTCCACTTGCTCTCAAAATAAAGTCTCCCATTCAAAACCTGCTGGCCTTTTGCACCCCCTGCCCGTGCCTGACTCTTCCTGGTCGCACATTGCCATGGACTTCATCACCGATCTGCCTAGTTCTGCTGGGTGTACCGTGATCTGGGTTGTAGTGGATCGCTTTTCCAAGATGGCGCACTTCGTACCTCTCTCACGCCTTCCGTCATCTTCCCGACTGGCAACGCTGTTTATCAAGCACATCTTTCGCCTGCATGGTCTTCCTAAGCATATTGTTTCTGACAGAGGAGTTCAGTTCACATCCATGTTCTGGAGAGCCTTGTGCAAACTGCTGGAGGTCAAACTAGACTTCTCTTCCGCGTACCATCCCCAATCCAATAGTCAAGTAGAGCGGATAAAAAAAATACTTGAAGGTTTCCTCAGGAATTTCGTGTCTCCTCGACAAGACAACAGGGCAGGTCTGCTTCCATGGGCCAAATTTGCCTACAACAACCATACGGGGGAATCTACCCGCTCTTCTCCCTTCTTCTTGGTGTATGGCCAGCACCCAGGAATTCCCCTACCAGTCTCTGTGCCTTCTGAGGTTCCAGCTGCTAACACGGTCCACCGCGACTTTGTACGGATTTGGCAGACGGCCAAGGACTCCATCCAAAGAGCCGTAGCCAGGTTTAAAAGAGATGCAGATAAAAGTCGCAGGATACCGCCGCAACTCCTTCCTGGGGATAAAATCTGGCTATCCACCCGGTACATACATCTGAAGACCCCTTGTTACAAGCTAGCGCCTCAGTTTCTGAGTCCCTATGAAATAACTAAACAAATTAATTCAGTAACTTTCAGACTTCGCCTTCCTCAGTCTCTGAAAATCTCTAATTCCTACCACATTTCTCTGCTGAAACCCACTATACTCAACCGATTTTCTAAGAAAATTCCTGTCCATCCTGTACCAGCGGCTGATGCCGAATTTGAAATTCAAGAGATCCTGGATGTCAAACGATCACGGGGGAGATTATGGTACCTAGTGGACTGGAAAGATTATGGTCCTGAGGAGAGATCATGGGAGCCCGTGGAGAATATCAACGCCCCAGCTCTCATCAAGGACTTTGAGCGAAGGTTTTCAAGCAAGCCTAAAAAGAGGGGGCATAAAGGGGGGTACTGTAACGGCTTCCGCGCCGTTCCCCGCCGACCCCACGCCCTCTGCTCCGGTTCTGGCATCCTCCATCACCAGCTGCTCATCCCGAGCTCCACTTACCCGATCTGGACGCTCTGCTGGCCCTGGACGGCATCAGGTGAGTACATCCCTTACCTCCCTCCGCGGCCGTCATCCTCGATGTGCAGTTGTAGTCACTAGAGGGCGTGCGCGCTGACTCGTCCTGTCTTGAAGGGCCAGCACGCGCCTTAATTCCTAAGACTTCCTATTTAAGGTTCCTCCTCCCTTGCATCCCTGCTTGTTCAACCAAGTTCCCCGTGAGTTCCCTGTGCCCTGGTTCCGTTTCTGTTCCTTCTGCCTTTTGTCTGGATTTCCCGTTACTGACCTCTGCTTCAACTTGACTATCCTTGCCTGCCGCCTGCCTTGACCTATTGCTGCCATACCCGTTACGCCGCCTGCCGCCGGCCTTGACCTATTGCTGCCATACCCGTTATGACGTCTGCTGCCTGTCCTGACTCCTGCCTATCCATCCGACCGCCTCTACCCGCTGTGCCAAGCGTTGCCTGGGTTCCAAGCATCATCTCCCAGACGACACCGAGGATCCACGAACAAACCGGTGAGAACCGTTATAGGGAGATTATTATGCTAATTTGCTAAATCAACCTGGTTAAATATACTCTAGGTAATCTATATGCTCCTAAATCTAAACAGAACAAATTCTTATCTAAGGGGTTTGAGAAATTTAGGAAGGTGTGGGAAGGCGTCATTTAGATTGGTGGTGACTTTAATGATGTCATGTTCCCTAAGCTGGACATTTCGGTCAGAACTAGGCCCTCTTCCTTTATTCACGGTTTGATTGTTAAAGAAGGTTATTTGTATATATGGAGATATTTGCACAGTACAGAAGAGATTTCACTCTTTTCTTAGCTCGGCACCCGATTCCAGAATAGATATGTTTTTTATATATATTTTCTAAACACATAATGCTAAGATAGGCCTAATAACATGGTAGGACCACGCGCCCATCTCTATAGATATTTCGGATGCTTCTCAGGGTTCTCCGACCTTCTTATGGCGTTTAGATGATTCTATTTTTAGTCACTCTAGTCATCGGGATAATCTCTCTACTAATTTCCAGGAATATTTTTATTTCATTCGACACCAAATTCCTTTTCAGTCTGGAATGGTCATAAAGCATACACGTGGGGCTTATTTTTACAGGCAGCAGTCCGTGGTAAAAAGCTATGGGATTTGGAGTCTGCATGCCTTATCTCTAAAATTGCGAAATTAGAACATGCGAATAAATGTACCCAATCTCG
Organism: Rhinoderma darwinii; assembly: GCF_050947455.1. Lineage (NCBI taxonomy): Eukaryota > Metazoa > Chordata > Amphibia > Anura > Rhinodermatidae > Rhinoderma > Rhinoderma darwinii. Next base: position 250,612 of record NW_027464092.1, read on the forward strand.
CACTAACTCTAATGAACTTCAGAAACTTTGCTCTGATCTCACGCTTCTTCTACTGAACGCACATCAGATACTGCTATGTGTCACGATCTGTGGGTATGTGGACCCACTGGGCCGTATCGCCGTAGCGGTATAGCAGCTGGCCAAACAGGGTACAAAGTCAATGTCTAAAGTTCGGATAAAGGTACCTGTGGCAATTCGGACAGTAGTGATGGTTTAGGCTCGGATGGAACTCTGGCAGCAGGCAGACAATAGGTATGGTGAAACACAGCGGGTGTAGCAGGTGACACAACACGACTCCAACTCTGTACAGCACAGGAACACGGTAGCACGGGATACAGGTTACAGGTAGCAGGAACAGGAACACTGGGAACTGGAGAACACCCAAGGGACCATTTGCAAAGACTGACACGGGTAGGTACAAACAACGCTCAGGAAATGAAAGACGGGGCATGGACCTTCTTATAGTCCAGGGTGATCTGGGAGCAATCAGCTCAATCTTACACATGTGTGCGCTCTGGCTCTTTAAGGCTGGACTGAGCTCACGCGCGCACCCTAGTGATCACTGCGGAACAGGACGGCCGCATGTGCTGGCATCTCTGGAGAGAAAGGCGTCGTCAGGATGAGATGGTCAGTGACCACGGACGTTACACTATGAAAATATAAATAAAACAGGGAAATGTCTTACCCGACAATTAAAAATTAGGCATGCTTGTAGGGAGAATTACCGCTCTCGGTGACGCAATGGAAGATAGACAACTTATTTTATTCAACTTCTTTACTGTAATGAACAGGTAACAGGAAATTCTCTTTTTTGGAGCAGACAGGAATCCTGAGGTTGGGGACTTCGAACCTGCTGGAAATCCCCCAGAGAGAGGTCGTGCCTGAACACACGTTGCCAAACTTGGCAGCGAACACGCCGCTGTCAGTCATCACGGTGGGAGCTACCCACTACTGTCAGCCTACTCTTGGGTAAGAGTCACACTCCCGGCCCGGGGGTCGCGTCGTGGGAATCAGTGGACTACCCGTACCTACTGGCACCGCCTCGGATCCTTGCGGAGCTATCCGCTACCTTTCGTGAAAAACCCTCTCTCTCCTCAGTTGGCGGCCCGAACGTCGAACACACCTAGGACGCAACTGAACAGGTGAGGTTGACACTAACCTTTGCACAAAGTCCGGTTAATAGTCCAATAAAGTCCCGTCCACCTGACCGTTCCTTCTGTCTGCTCCTGATCCAACAATATTCGCCAATAACAGTTCAAAGCAATTCTTACAGTCTGTGATTAGAGAAGTTATACGCTCTGGGGTAAATGCAGGGACACCGGCACGGGTAATGAGGTAGCGAGACCGCTCTTGGGCCTAGCTCAGGCTAAGTCGTCTGTTGTTTTCAGGACTAGTCTTCTATGCGCACTGTGACCCGGATGAACGAGGGACGTCACTTCTTTTGGAGGATCACTGGCTGTAATATGGGTCCTGGAACTGTCTCTGGGGAGGGACCTAAGGTCCCTGTCAGGGAGTTTACGGTCTATGACCAGTACCTATGGTGGATGCTGATGGCACACTCCGCTCCTGCCGGTCCTCTGCTCCTTGGGTAGCTACAAGTGGCACCCTCTGCTTCTGCTGGTCCTCTGTTCCTGGGGTCGCTACAGGTGGCAGCCTCCGCTTCTGCCGGTCCTATGTTGCTGCATCCACCTCTGCTCTCTCTGGCTGCTGTGTCAGGCAGCACATGCTGCGGACCCTTTCTGTCCTCCGTCAGGCCACTGATCTCTGCTGGCCTCTACTCCAATCTCTCCAGTACTTCTCTCTTTCACTGACTCCTCGCAACTTCTGCTTCACATCCGCCCGCTCTCCTCTCCTTTGTCCCCCATTTCCGGTCCTCCTCCTGCTCCCTCCGGCCACGTGCCGGCCCCCCCTAACTTCCTCCTTTTCACCTCTCCTCTCTCGCATTGCGAGACTTCTTCCTTCAGCGCTGGAGCGCCTGAATCATGGCTCCCGACATAGCCGCCGTTGCCATGACTTCCACAACGCTCCTCCGATCGAGAGCCGAACTCCCAAGCTACAGACTGGCCCATGTCCCTGCGTTGTTCCTGGCACACAGGTAAGTACACCTCTTACACGCTACACAACGTATTGCCTATCTTCAATCCGCTAATGGTCAAAAAATAATTCACCCAGCAGAGATAGTGGCGCAATTTATAAATTACTATAGTAATTTTTACAATCTTAAAAATGATGCTTCTACCTTTCAACCTACTAGTACTGCTATTACAGCTTTCCTAAACAGTTTAAACCTCCCGAAAATTTCTCCTGCCCAATTAGGTTTATCTACACCTTTCACAGCAGATGAAGTAACATTAGCAATTAAGTACCTCTAATTAGGTAAGTCACCAGGCCCAGGCAGCCTTTCTAATGGTTATTATAAAACATTTGTTTCCACCTTGGCTCCACATCTGGCGACTGTCTTCAATAAAGCGGCTGACACTATGGAATTTCCTTCCGAGATGCTCTCAGCTACTATTATTACCTTGCCTAAACCTGGCAAAGAACCTACTGCCCCAGCAATTTTTTTGCCCAATATCCTTGTTGAACATGGATGTTAAACTGTAACGACCAGATTACTTCATATCTTGCTGCTCGTTATCCATTCTGATCAGGTAGGATTTGTAGCAAATAGACAAGCCCCTGATGGTATGTGTAGAATTATGAATCTGATCCAAGATGCAGAGCTCTCATGAACGCCTTCTCTGCTTCTCGCTTTGGACGCGGAGAAGGTATTTGGCTGAGTTCACTGGGGATTCTTCAGAAATTCTGGTTAACTGGCACTATTAAATGTGCCATTATGACCTTATATTCTCCCTCAGGGAGAGAGTTCTCTGGTTATTTGTTACAACCATTCTCAATTTCTAACGGAACCCGTCAGGGTTGCCCCTTATCGCCACTTATATTCACCTTGGTTATGAAAGCACTGGAGGAATCCATAAGAGCAAATAAAGATATCCGTGGACTAACAGTTGGAAATACAGAACAAAAAATTGGCCTATATGTCGATGATGTCATATTGACCTTATCAGATCCCCACGTTTCCCTCTCCTCGACACAAAATCTTTTAACCCCTTAATGACCGGGCCTGAAAAGACCTTAAAGACCAGCTTAATTTTTCTGTTTTTGCATCTCTGCCTTTCAGCAGCCATAACTTTTTTATTTTTTCATTGACGTGGCTGTATGAGGCCTTGTTTTATTTTCCCCCTCAGTTTTTTTTACGACGTGAATATAGGAAAAAGCAATTCCCATTCATGTTTCACGCTAAATAACCTGTTAGATTAATTCTTCAGGTTATTACGGTTGGGTAGATACCTAATATGTGTAGGTGTTTTGTTTTTATTTAGTGTAGGGGCAATAAAAAAAAATATTTTATTTTTTTGTTACTTTTTTTTAAAATTTCATTAAGGGATAACTTTATTTATAACTTTATTTTTTTACTTATAATGTATTAGCATACTCCTGTATGCTAATACACTACACTAAACTGTGTCACTATGCTGCCCGAACAGCAGGCAAACAACCTTTGTAGGTCCCCAGGGCTGACTGCAGAGGGATTCCCTGGTATTTGATCGCATCACCGGAATCCCGGTGATGCGATCAAAGAGGTTAAACAGCTGGGGTCCGAATGTTTTCTGACCCCAGCTGTGTTCAGGAGGCTCCTCTAAGATCAGGAGCTGTTAGTTACAGCTCCTGCTTAGAGGATGAGCGCTCACATGAGTGCTCATCTGCCTAATCTACAGCGACGCCAAAAGACGTCGTTGTAGGCTGGGGACCTGCACCGCCTGCCGTCAAAAGACGGTGGGCGGTCGGGAAGGAGTTAAATAGATTTGGCACCCTGTCCTATTATAAAGTGAACGATAAGAAATCTCAAATTTTGAATTTAGGTATCTCATCCTGCTCCCAACAAGCACTCGTGACTAAATTTCCATATCAGTGGAACGTTAAGTCAATTAAATACTTGGGTATATCTTTAACATCTCACCTAGGTGGAATGGGAGTTCCCTATCTCAATAAATATTTCCTGGCCTCCCTTTGGGATCAGACAAAGTTCTTTTGGCCCACCTCACCCCGAAAAGCCTGCGTTCAAATTGAGGAACACTGTATAGGCAATCAAACAATATCACTTTTAAATTTATCAGATGTTAACACTCATACCCCCCCCCCCCACCCCCACTCCTTATAAGTATTAGGGCAACTCTAACGGCTTGGAACACATATTTCTATTAAGCCCAAATCAAAATAAGTAGCTTTCTGCCATCTACCACTAATATACTGTCACGAGGGGTACGTGGACCCACTGGGCTGTACCGCCTTCATGGTATGGCTGGCCAACAGGACACAGGTTACAGTCTATAGTTCGTATAGGTGTGCCTGTGGTAGCTGAGACAGTAGCAAGACAGGCTCGGCTGGGACTAGGCCACAGGCAGGCGCCAGGTGTGATGAAGCTAAGCAGGCGTGGTACTCAGTGCAGCACGGCTCCGACTCAATACGGCACTTGACCAGGATAGCACGGGATACAGATTACAGGTAGCAGGAACGGGAAATACTGGGAACTGGAAAACACTAGGAAACCATTTGCATAGACAGGCTAGGGTAACGACAACTAAGCTCAGGCAAGGCAGGAAGGGGCAGAGCCCTTCTTACAGTCCAGGGTGCTCTGGGAGCAATCAGCTCAATCTCACACCTGTGTGCGCTCTGGTTCCAAGGCTGGACTGAGCTTGCGATCGCACCCTGGTGGTCACTGTGGGACAGGACGGCCACATGTGCAGACATCTCTTGAGAGAACTACGTCGACCGGATAGGAGTTCATGGTCAGCGACCGCGAACGTTACACATACCTTTACTCCTTAGTTCCTTCCATTGATCTTTCGAATTGGGTAACTGTTACGATCTGTGGGTATGTGCACCGACTATGACGCACCTCCGTAGTGGAGTAGCAGCTGGCCAAACAACAGTCTATAAAGTCTGTGCAAAGTCCTTAGTACAAGAGTGCCTGTAAGAGTCCAGACAGTAGCAGAGGCTTTGGCACGGACGAAACTTGATGTGACCGATAACGCCAGACGTGGCGGATGATACTAGACGTGGTGTATTAAGGCAGGCATGGCAGATGACACCAGATGTGGTGTATTACAGCAGCCGTGGCAAATTACACAACACGACTCCAACACTGGATAAGACACAGGAACAAACATAGCACAGGATACAGGATACAGGAAGCAGGATACAGGAACACTGGAAACAGGATAACACTAAGGGACCATTTGCTAGGACTAACATGAGAGTACACAACAACGCTCAGGCAAGGAGTAAAAGGGCAGAGCCCTTTTTATAGTCCAGGGTGATCTGGGGATAATTGCTAATAGTTTGCATGTGCGAGCGCTTGCCCTTTAAGGCCACGAGCACCCTAGAGGACACTTCAGAGCAGAGAGGCTGTGTGTGCTGGCGTCTCCTGGGACGGAGATGCCGGCAAGAAGACAGAGGTCTGCGGTCGCGACCGTCGAGGGGTAAGTGAAACCGGTGGTCTGCGACGGCGGTTGTTACAGTAACCTTAGGTATTACAATAATAGGAGAATTATATAATAAGAGTCAACTATGCACATATGAAATTCTCACCCTCACACACTATCTTTCCAGAGTTTATTTTTTAAAATATCTTCAGATTAGGCATGCATTAGCCACCATTAACCCTAATGACTCGCTTTTTCCAAGACCAGCTTATCTTAATTTTTCTGCATGTAAGTCTAGGATGAAAGGTATATCTATTTTCTCTATGATTGTGGTACTAATACTAAGTCTAACTATATTGTAAATTGGGAATCAGAATTGAGCAGGGCATATAACATAGACAACTTGTTATTAGCAATTAATTAGACTAAACGCATATCTAAGGGTCTTCACCACTGGGAGTTGTCCCATAAATTGCTACTTAGATGGCATCAGACACCGGCTTGGATCTCTAGAGTCAACTCTAATTACCCTGACACTTGTTGGAGAGGTTGTGGTCTCCGTGGCACATACCTACATGTCTGTTGGACATGTCCTGTCTTAAAACCATTTTGGTCCTCTGTTTTTAGGGCACTCAATAGCCTTTTATCAACTAATGTACCTATGTCTCCAGATTTGTCGTGTTTTCGAAATGCTAATAAAGTACTAGTCCTTGCTCATGTAGTGGGATCACACATAATCCTAGCTGCGAGAAGTGCAATTGCTACATCCTGGAAAGATCTGAATGCACCATCTCTTTCGTAAGTATGGGCTTCTGTTAATATGGCATATTGTATAATATGGAGATAAAATATGCTACTTGTACATTATCTAATGGGAAGGTGGACAAATCATGGGAATCTTGGCGTTCAGATATCCTGACATCACATAATTCTTAACTGTGTCATCATATTGCTCTATCTTTTTTTTTATATAAACACTCTCTGTAATATTACTTGGTTACACTGGAATATCGGCATGTTCGGCTTCATAATAGTAAAACCGGATTCATGATATATTATAATATGGATGGGTCTATAGAGTTGTACCCATTATGATGATATGTAGGAGTTAACAACATACATGCTCCTCTCTTTTTCTTAATACACGTTAGCTCTTACTGCTTTAAAATGTTTCATGATGCATTAGAATTGATAATTCTCTACGTTATTTTTTATGTATTCTTTGATCTTTATTTGTCCTACTGATAGTTCAGCAACGGCCCAATTTGATTTTGTTGCATTACTAAATTCATTGTGTATATACAGTAAATATTAACATGTTATTGCAACACTACATATGCATACTCCGTTTTAACCCATTCAGGCCATTTTTTTTTATTTTCGTTTTAATTTTTTCCTCCCCACCATTAAAAAGCTATAGGTTTTTTTATTTTTCTGTGATTATAGCCATATTGTTTTTTTACGGGACGAGTTGTAGTTTTTAATGGTACTATTTGTTGTACCATATAATGTATTGGGAAAAAAATATATGTGGGGTGGAATAGGAAAAAAACAGTGATTCCACAATCCTTTGAGGGGTCTAGTTTTTACGGCTTTCACCAAACAGTAAAAATGGCATGTTAACATTATTCTGCCTGTCAATAAGATTACGGCGATACCAAACTTATATAGTTTTTTTAATGTTTTACGACTTTTACAGGGAACAAAACTAATTGTTAAAAATAACATTTGTGTTTTGTTGCAACATTCTGAGAGCCATAACTTTTTTATTTTTCCATCGATTGAACGGTATGAGGGCTTATTTTTTGCAGGGTGAGCTGTAGTTTCTATTGGTATCATTTTGGGTCACATGAGACTTTTTGATCACTTTCATAAAAAAAAATTTGTGAGATATGAGATGACTAAAAAACAGCGATTCTGGCGTTTTATATTTTTTTATTTTTACGGCACCGTGAGCAATAAATAATGCTATCGTGTAATGTTTTGGACATCTACGGAGATACCAATTTTGTATTTTATTTTTTATTTTTTACATTACTTCACAGGAAAATGGGAAAAGGGTGTTTTTTTAACTTTAAGTTTTTGTATTTCTTTTACAATACTAAAAACTTTATTTAACTTTTTTACACATTTCATTAGTCCCTCTTTTGGGACTAACGTATTGCAGTGTATTTTAATATTTACAGGCTCCTGTTTAGCCATGGCTGAGACATGACTTTTCAAAAGATGAAGAAAGGCAGCCCTGGGGGTGTTCATTAGGCCCCTGGGCTGCCATGACAACCATTGGCGCCCCACGATCATGTTGCGGGAGGGCCGATGCGCTGTCAGAGCAGGGTGCCCCCTGTTTATAATGTCTTAGATGCTGCAATTGTGCTTGATGAGGTGATGTATGGGGGGTTTCTCATAAATAGGCCCCTCAAAGCCACTTCAGAACTGAACTGGTCTCTAAATAAATAGGTTTTGGAACTTTTCTTAAAAATTTGAGAAATTGCAGCTAAACTTATAAGCCTTGTAAAATCCTAGAAAAATAAAAGGATGTTAAAAAAATAATGCCAACATAAAGAGAACATAAGCGAAATGTGCACAAGTAACTATTTTATATGGTATACAAGCAGATAAATGTTCTCCAAAATGTTGGTGTTTTTCACAAACAAACACTGAATATATCGACCAAATTTTACTACTAATATGAAGTACAATGTGTCTCGAGAAAACACTCTGAGAATCGCTTGGATGAATAAAAGCATTCCAAAGTTATTAACACATAAAGTGACACATGTCAGATTTGAAAAATGGGGTCTGAGTCTTAGGGCCAAATTAGACTGCATCATTAAGGGGTTAAGCTTATACATTGTTTCAAAAAGAGAGAGTAACCATATGCTTTGTGTGCCATTGTAATATCATACAGTAAAAACTTTATGTCCAACATTCATTTGGTCTGTGATTGTGCTTTCTTAAAGGGGACCACTTTTGCAACTCAAAATTACATATAAAACATACTTTTTTAGTATTCACCATTTTCTTATAACTTTAGTCTGGTGTTATAAATACTAAAAGGAATACATAAGCATGATGCCTGCAAATTACTTTTAGGTCTTTAATGTTCCAATGATCCAAAGATTGTTTCCTTAGACTGACAGACACCTTCATTTGTTTTTGTCATTCTTTATCTGTCATTTCTACTAAATCAATTTGACTTCTCGTTATTTCCCTGGAGAAGCTTATAGATGGTGAGGTTATCACTGAGATTTTAATTCTGTGGTGTGCCCAAAAGTAGATAGGTATTATCCATTGTTCAAAAGTTAATGTTCATCTTATTTGTTTCCCAAAATTCAATTTGTTTTGTACAGATTCATGATGAAAATTGCAATGGTTATCCGAAGTTTTAAATCCAACATAACCCGAGATTTATGGCACGAGATGTTAAACAAACTTGTAAAAAATAAGTATGCATCTGATCCACCATCCGTCAGTCGTCTATTGCCCATAGATTCTTATGTTAAAAAAGAAATATGTCACAGCTATCCAACGTATGCGTTAACCCCTTCAGGACAAAGCTCATTTTGGCCTTCAGGACCAGACCCATTTTTTCAAATCTGACATATTTCACTTTATGTGGTAATAACTCCGTAATGCTTTTACCTATCAAAGCGATTCTGAGATTGTTTTCTCATGACACATTGGACTTTATGATGGTGGCAAAATGTGGTCGATAAATTCAATATTTATCAGTGAAAAACACCAAAATTTTGTGAAAAATTGCAAAAAGTAGCATTTTTCTAAATGTAAATGTAACTGCTTGCAAGACAGATAGTAATACCACACAAAATTGTTGCTAATTAACATCCCCCACATGTCTACTTTAGATTGGCATCGTTATTTGAACGTCCTTTTATTTTTCTATGACGTCACAAGGCTTAGAACTTTAGCAGCAATTTCTCACATTTTCAAGAATATTTCAAAAAGCTATTTTTACAGGTGGCCAGTTCAGTTGTGAAGCGGCTTTTAGGGCCTTATATATTAGAAACCGCCAAAAAGTCACCCCATTTTAAAATCTTCACCCCTCAAAGTATTCAAAACAGCAATTAGAAAATTTCTTAACCCTTTAAACGTTTCACAGGAATTAAAGCAACGTAGAGGTGAAATTTTCAAATTTCATTTTTGTTTTGCAGAAATTCATTTTTAATCTATTTTTTTTGTAACACAGAAGTTTTTACCAGAGAAATGCAACTCAATATTTATTTCCCAGATTCTGCAGTTTTTAGAAATATCCCACATGTGGCCCTAGTGTGGTAATGGACTGAAGCACCGGCCTCCGAAGCAAAGGAGCACATAGTGGATTTTGGGCCTCCTTTTTATTAGAAAATATTTTAGGCACCATGTCAGGTTTGAAGGGCTCTTTCGGTGCCAAAACAGTGGAAATCCACCAAAAGTGACCCCGTTTGGGAAACTACACCCCTTGAGGAAATTATCTAGGGGTATAGTGAGCATTTTGACCCTGCAGGTTTTTTGCAGAAATTATTGGAAGTAGGACGTGAAAATGAAAATCTACATTCTTTCAAAGCAAATGTAGGTTTAGCTAATTTTTTCTAATTTCCACAAGGACTAAAGGAGAAAAATCACTCCATTGAGAAAACTACACCCCTTGAGGAATCCATCTAGGGGTGTAGTGAGCATTTTGACCCCACAGGTGTTTCATAGATTTTATTAGAATTGGGCAGTGAAAATAAAAAAAATCCTTTTTCTTCAATAAGACGTAGCTTTAGCTCCAAATGTTTAATTTTCTCAACAAATAAAGGAAAAAAAGAACCCCAACATTTGTAAAGCAACTTCTCTGGAGTACGGCAATACCCCACACGTGGTCATAAACTGCTGTTTGGGCACACGGCAGGGCTCAGAAGGGAAAGAGCACCATTTGCTTTTGGAGTACAGATTTTGCTGCATTTGCTTTCTGGTCGCTATGTCGCATTTGGAAAGTCCCTGTGGGACCAAAACATTGGATCCCCCCCAGAAGTGACCCCATTTTGGAAACAACACCCTCAAGGTATTCACCTAGGAGTGTAGTGAGCATGTTAACCCCACAGGTGTTTTGCAGAAATTCGTGTGCACACGATGTGGGAGAGTGAAAATGGGAATTTTTCCTTAGATACACCAATATGTGGTGCCCGGCTTGTGCCACCATAACAAGACAGCTCTCAATTATTATGCAGTGTTTTCCTGTTTTAGAATCACCCTACATGTGGCACTAATCTTTTGCCTGGACATTCGACAGGACTCACGAGTGAAAGAGTACCATGTAAAATTGTGGCCTAATTTGGCGACATATAAAGTATTGGTTCACAATTGCAGAGGCTTTGATGTGAAATAATAAAAGAAACCCCTGAGAAGTGACCCCATTTTGGAAACTGCACCCCTCAAGGCATTTATTAAGGGGTGTAGTGAGCATTTTCACCCCACGTGTCTTTTCCATAAATGATTGCGCTGCGGAAGGTACAAATTAAAAATTTGCCCTAGATATGCCAATTCAGTGTCAAATATGTCGTGCCCAGCTTGTGCCACTGGGGACACACACCCAAATATTGTTAAAAGGGTTCTCCCGGGTATGGCGATACCATATATGTGGAACTAAACTGCTGTTTGGGAACACTGTAGGGCTCAGATGGGTGGGAGCGCCATTTGGCTTTTGGAGCGTGGAATTTGCTTGGTAATAGTTTTGTTTGAGTATTGCTGGTGTTTCCGTTTATAATGAGGGGGCATATGTAAGCTGGGCAGAGGACATCAGGGGCATAGTCAGGTGGCATAATAATGGGGTAAAAAAAAAAGATCCATAGATGTGTATTACGCTGTGATCGATCCTTTCTGCACGGGCCGGTGTCGCACTGATAAATGTCCTCTCTTATCCCCCTTTTGGTCCGCACTCCGCACCTTTGCAGTTTGGCGAATTTTGCCGGGAAAGTGTTGTCCTGGTATAATACGGGCACCCTCACTTCCAGCAGATATGTTTGGGACCTCCCCTTTCTGGTTCCCTAATTTTAGTGCCTTGATACATCGCCTTTTGAAACAGAAGAAATGTTCCCCTCGGGCCGACACAACTGGATATTTTTCTTTCCTGACTTATTGGAGCCATAACTAATTTTATTTTTTCATAGATGTAGTGGTATGAGGGCTCTTTTTTTACGGGACGAGCTGTAGCTTTTATTGCTACCATATTGGGGTACATGCGACTTTTTGATCACTTGTTATCCTTTTTTTGGGAGGCAAGGTGACAAAAAAACAGCAATTCTGCCATAGTTTTTTAGGTTTTTTTCATATACAGCGTTCACCATGCGTTATAAACTACATGTTACCTTTATTCTGCGGGTCAGTACGATTCCGGCGATACCTAATTTATAGAACTTTTATATAACTTTTTGCACAATAAAATTACTTTTGGAAAGAGAATGTATTTGTTCTGTTGCCATGTTGTGAGAGCCATAACTTTAAAAAAATTTCGTCGATGGAGCTGTGTGAGGGCTTGTTTTTGCGAGACGAGGTATAGATTTTATAGGTACCATTTTTGGATACATGCGACTTTTTGATCACTTTTTATTTCAATTTTTGGAAGACAGTGACCAAAAAAACAGTAATTATGGCAGTGTTTTTGAGTTTTTTTTTTTTTTACGGCGTTCACTGTGCTGGATAAATAACATAATATTTTATAGTTCAGGTAGTTACGGTCGCAACGATGCCAAATATGTATGGCTTATTATTTTTTTCAATAATAAATGACTTGATAAGGGAAAAAGGGCGATTGTGTTTTATGTTATTACTTGAAACTTTTATTGTATGTTTTACAACTTTTATTTTTACTTTTTTTTTACACTTTTCTTTAGTCCCACTAGGGGACTTGAATGTCCAACTGTTTGTTTGATGTTCTAATACATTGCACTACCTATGTAGTGCAATGTATTGGAACTGTCAGTTGTTCACTGACAGCAAGCCTATCAGGCTCCTCCTCTGGGCGGGGCCTAATCAGCTTACGTAATGGCAAACAGGAGGCCATTGTTAGGGCTCCTGTTGCCATAGTAGCAGTCGCCAGCCTTGCCATCGCATGGCAAGTCTGACGATTTGCTACAAACCTCTAGGATGCAGCGATCACAATGGATCGCTGCATCAAAGGGGTTAATGCCAGGAATCGGAGCTAGCTCTGGTTCCTGCCTTTACAGTGGGATGTCCGCTGTAACATACATACAGCGGACACCCACTGCCGAAGACGCCGGCTCAGCTTCTGAGCCGGAAGCTGAGCCGGCGCCATCTTGCCGATGGTACCGGAAGCCTCCTGGGCCCTGCCGACGATGGGGCATAGGAGGATTCCGTTACTGGCTGACCGGGAGGTAAGTATTAGCCCTCCGATCGCCTTTGCAGGCACCGGCAACCCAGCGATCATGTTGCCGGGGTGCCGGTGGCTTTAAACTCCTCACATGCTGCGATCTCTATTGAACGCAGCATGTGAGGGGTTAATCGGCCGGATCAGATGCTAGCTCCGGTCCTGGCCGATACCTCAGGGTGACAGCTGTAACATACAGCTGTCACCCGGCGGTGATGTCGCTAGCTCAGCTCCTGAGCCAGCTTCATCTCCATCACGTTCAGTAACGTGAAAATGCGTTAAGACACCAGTTTTAATCACGTTACTGTACGTGATTCGGCGGGAAGGGTTTAAAAATATGCATTTTTAAAAAATGGCAGCCATTATGATATGACTGGACGACGGATGCCATAGGAAGAAAGTATGGAGAAGGCTTGGAACGGCTTATAATTCAAAGCACACCACATCCTCTGTAAAACATGGTGGAGGCAGTGTGATGGCATGGGCATGAATGGCTGCCAAAGGCACTGGGTCACTAGTGTTTATTGATGATGTGACTGAAGACAGAAGCAGCCAGATGAATTATGAAGTATTCAGGGATGTACTTTCTGCTCAGATTCAACCAAATGTAGCAAGGTTTATGGACGTCGCTTCACAGTACAGATGGACAATGACCCAAAACATACTGCGAAAGCAACCCAGGAGTTTTTTAAAGAGGTTCTGTCACCAGATTTTGCAACCCCTATCTGCTATTGCAGCAGATCGGCGCTGCAATGTAGATAAGAGTAACGTTTTTATTTTTTAAAAACGAGCATTTTTGGCCAAGTTATGACCATTTTTGTATTTATGCATAAATACAAAAATGGTCATAACTTGGCCAAAAATGCTCGTTTTTTAAAAATAAAAACGTTACTCTTATCTACATTGCAGCGCCTATCTGCTGCAATAGCAGATAGGGGTTGCAAAATCTGGTGACAGAGCCTCTTTAAGGCGAAGAAGTTTAATATTCTGCAATTGTCAAGTCAATCACCAGATCTCAACCCGATCGAGCATGCATTTCACTTATTTAAGATAAAACTTAAGGTAGAAAGACCCACAAACAAGCAACAACTGAAGACAGCTGCAGTAAAGGCCTGGCAAAGCATCACAAAGGAGGAAACCCAGCGTTTGGTTATGTCCATGGTTTCCAGACTTCAGGCAGTCATTGCCTGCAAAGGATTCTCTACAAAGTATTAAAAAAAAATTGTAGTTATGGTAATGTTAATTTGTTCAATTACTTTTGAGCCCCTGAAATGAGGAGGCTGTGTAGAAAAATGGTTGCAATTCCTAAAGGTTTCACAGGATATTTTTGTTCAACCCCTTGAATTAAACCTGACAAAAGCTACACTTCAATTGCATCTCAGTTGTTTCATTTCAAATCCAATGTGGTTGCATGCAGAGCCAAAATCATGAAGATTGTGT